>NC_135801.1:21271459-21571459 GCF_964213995.1 Mustelus asterias | reverse complement strand
TCAGTCTTCAAACACAACATGATTCGGGGTAAGGGAGGACCTGAGGGCAGCAGGGTGTTTGATGATGCTGAGAATCTCTTTCTATCTACCTCTCTCTCTCTCTCTCCCTCCCCTTCTCCATGTTCCCCACAGAGAAAAGATGAATTTGGTCTTGTAGCCAGGCCAAGCAAGCCGTCATGGTACTATCTGCTGCCCAGGCAGATAGGCATTGGTGACATCGCCAGGGCCATCCCATACCTGATCCAGCACCATGGCAACCAGACCCTGAGCATCAGGGGTCCACCGCAGAATCTCGGGTACCAGTCACCCAACAGGCAGTGGATGGGGGTATGAAGGCAGCCCTTCTGTAGGCCACGGCTAAATAGGAAGCGCTGGTCTTTTACCAACATCTCAGACAACATGAGCCACGGAAGACAGGGCGGCATGGTGGCACAGTGGTTAGCACTGCTGTCTCATAGCACCAGGGTCCCAAGTTCAATTCCGGCCTCCGGTCACTGTCTGTGTGGAGTTTGCACGTTCTCCCCATGTCTACGTGGGCTTCCTTCGGGTGCGCCGGTTTCCTTCCACAGTTCAAAGATGTGCTGGATCAGCTGATTGGCCATGCTAAATTGACCCTAGTGTCAGGGGGATTAGCAGGGTAAATGTGTAAGTCCATGGGAATAGGGCCTGCGTGAGATTGTGGTCGGTACAGACTCAATGGGCCGAATGGCCTCCTTCCGTAATGTAGGGATTCTAAGACTGTGCCTTCATAGGGAGGCAGTGTAGCATCTGTGCTGGGTTTTGGCTCACCTGGCACCTAAAGGAAGATGTGTGTATAGTAATGATGAAGTTGCTGTTTGATGTTTGTTGCTGAAAAGTTTCATTCAGGAGGTTTCAAGAATCTGATTGCCAAGCTGCTCCTGTATAAAATAATCTTCATATTGACCAAGAGCTGCCAAGAAAGCTTACCAAGAAGCCAATAAATAACGGAAAATATAAATCTGGGACTGATTTTTTAAAAAATTCATTCGTGGGACATGGGCATCGCTGGTTGGCCAGCATTTATTGCCCATCGCTAGTTGCCCAGGAAGGAATTGAGAGTCAACCACATTGCTGTGGCTCTGGAATCACATGTCGGCCAGACCAGGTAAGGACGGCTATTAGTGAATCAGATGGGATTTTCCAACAATCGGCAATGATTTCATGGTCATCAGTAGATTCTTAATTCCAGATCTTTTTATTGAATTCAAATTCCCACCATCTGGTGTGGTGGGATTCGAACCCGGGTCCCCAGAATATCAGCTGAGTTTCTGGATTAATAGGCTAACGATAATCCCACTGGGCCATCTCCTCCCCAGTATTGCTGTAGTTCTCAGTCCTTCCAGAAATAAATTGAAGTGTATGATTTTAATAAGTCCAGCATAATTCCCGTCTCTCAGCCTGTGTCTAAATATAACGCGTGGTCGGGTGTTAGAGCAACAACTCTGCAGACACTGATGAACTGGCTCAAGGACATTTAGTTACACAGATAGAGGAGGTCTGTAGTTTGAGTGCGGGGAGGGGGAAGACGAAAAAGGGAAGAGTGAATGAGAGACCAATATTGAAATCGAGGAATTAAGCTATATTTTGTTTCTTTAAGCTACTTATTTTCTCACTCCATATATCAGTAATAAAAAATAAACATGCAGAATGATAGATTGAACGTAACTCATGTCGTAGAATCAGACCCAATCAAATACGGAAAACTTAAATTAATTTTACTCCTTTTTTTAAAATTAAAAAATAGCCTAACTTAATTGCAAAGTCTGATTCCATGTCCTTTCACCTCTGTCATGCAGATTTCAAATTAACAATCAAAATATGTCAAGAGCAAATGCAATCATGTTCTCCAGCAGACATTTCCACAGTCTCCAGCATGTGTTTGGAGCTTGCACTCATGCAGGGTCTGCTAATTATTCTGCTACATTAATTCTGCAACGCAAGTTGTTGCCTCCATGGCTGGATTGACTGGCACCACAGGAGCAATGTCACTGCAATTTGTTAAACACAAATGTGAGGATCTCCATCCTGACCTTGAACAGGATCGATGACATTATCTTATAAAAAGCATTGCACTAACAGATAGCAATTCGTCTGATTCTGTTTCCCCCCCCCTCCACCCACTTCCTAAAATTCGAAACAAAGGCCACTGCTTGAGGCAACTGTGACGATGTATAGATTTGAGATTTTGTGTTTACAATCAATGATTGCAGGGCAAATGCATGGAAGTAACCTATCCCTGCTGAAGCCCGCAAACTGACACTGTTTAAAATTCATTTATTAAGTAAGCATACATCAACACTGCAGTGAAGTTACTGTGAAAATCCCCTCGTCGCCACACTCCGGCGTCTGTTCTGAGGGAGAATTTAACATGGCCAATGCACCTGACCAGCACGTCTTTCGGACTGTGGGAGGAAACCGGAGCACCTGGAGGAAACCCACGCGCGGTGGCACAGTGGTTAGCACTGCTGCCTCACAGCGCCAGGGACCCAGGTTCGATTCCGGCCTCGGGTCACTGTCTGTGTGGAGTTTGCACATCCGTCCCGTTTCTGCGTGGGTTTCCTTCGGGTGCTCCGGTTTCGTCCCACACTCCAAAGATGTGCAGGGTTAGGTTGATTGGCCATGATAAATTGCCCCTTAGTGTCAGGGAGATTAGGAGAGTAAATATGTGGGGTTATGGGGATGAGACCTGGTTGGGATTGTTGTCGGTGCAGGCTCGATGGGCCGGATGGCTCCTTCTGCGCTGTAGATTCTATCTATGCATCTATAACTGGAAACTTACAAGGGGCTTTTCCCATTATTAAGGGGGTTGGCCCGTCACTGTTCCTGCCTCAACCGCCACATGATATTATTTCCACAAGTCCCACAAATGATGTTTTATGCCCCATAATGTAATCACTAATAAATTAAGGTACAAACAATGAAACTGCATGCAGCAAATTATGAATCCTCCAATATATTTAAAACCACAGGCATCCAAATGATTTTCTGCAGAGTCAGGGAAGATTGGAGTCTGAGGCAGCAGATCTATTCGAGTGAGGTGGTCCCACCTTTATTTTGCAGATGATCCTTTAACTTTTTCCAAAGCCTTGCAGCCAGTAAACTGTGGATTAGTGATAGTAATGAGTAAAAAAATCCATTCACGCCCAATGTAGGCATTCGACATTATTATTATTCGTCACTGCTGGGGGAGGGAGGGGGCTGCTGCTGGAGATCGGGGCACTCCTGGACAGGGGGGAGGAGGGTGGGGCTGGCCTGGGAATGCTTGTGGGAGCCGCGATCCGGTCATGAGGGGGCTGGAGGGGCAGCACTGTGGGGATCCTGGGCTGGCCAGCGATCGAGTTGGCCAGCAAACCAGAGGTTGACAGTGCGGATGCAGAGAGTTCCGGAACTGTCAGATTCTGGCGTAACTAGGCCCCACCCCCCGAGCTTTTAATGATATTCCCAATTGTGACCTCTGCATTTGTGGTGACCCACTGTAACTACATATTATATGCCTGGACACACCCCTGCTGCGTCTGACCCGAGACTCCTCCCTTTCCACCTGAACGAGGTATAAAGGTAACGGTTCCTCCCCTCTGCCTCAGTCTGGACCAGGCGAGCTACAAGGGTGTGTTCCAGTTCTTTGTGATTAAAAGCCTGTTTTATTTCACACTCGCTATAGTCCTCGTGAATTGATGGTGCATCAATTTTAATCACAAAGAAAACAAAAATCATAGGATGGAACAAATTTTGAAGCCCGACAAATTAGACCTGGACCCTCAAGCTGTGGGAGCTTCCAACAGCTCCGACCACTGGCTGAAGTGCTTTGAAGCCTTCCTCGAAGCCTCCGCTACACGTGCTACACGCCCGGGTAAGCGATGTGATATATTCCACCATCCGCGACGCAGAGACGTGCAGGGACGTGATAGAGCTCCTAAAGAGCCAGTATAGTAAACAGATGAATGAAGTCTACGCCAGACACCTTCTGGCTACTCGAAGACAACGGCCGGGAGAATCGAGTGCCCAATTTCTCCGCGAACTACGGGTACTCGGCAGGGCCTGTAATTGCAAGGCTGTATCCGCCGCGCAGTATACGGAGGACTTAATCCGCGATGCCTATGGTTACGGGCATCACGTCCAATTACATTCGGCAGCGATTGCTAGAGCAGGGTGGGCTGGACCTACCAAAAACGGTGGCGCTCGCAGAACCTTTAGAGGTGGCCTCCCGTAACCTCGAGGCTTACTCACCCGACCACGCGGTCGCATCGTGGGCACCACGGCCACTGCCATCCCAGTATCTAGGAGGGCCGTAGACTTACGCCTCACCAACGACTCGACTGCTGCGGCTGTTGCAGGTCCAAAATGTTATTTTTGCGGCCTGGCAAAGCACCCCTGACAACGCTGCACGGTGAGGGAGGTGCTCTGCTCCGGGTGCGGGAAGAAGGGCCACTATGCTAAAGTCTGCAGGGCAAAGTCATCCTCAAAACCCAACAGTGCCGCGTGCGACCCGAGGGAGCCGCCATTTTGGACGCCATCGGCTGCGTGTAAGTCAAGGGAGCCGCCACTTTGGATGCCATCGGCCGCATGTGAGACAAGGGAGCCGCCATTTTGCACACCATCGGCCGCATGTGAGACAAGGGGGCCGCCATTTTGGACACCATCAGCCGGGTGTGAGACGAGGGGGCCGCCATTTTGGATACCGGCAACTGCGGTCGACCACCCTCCAGGATCAATGGTGGCAGCTGTCCAGCTGGATCAATCCCGTCCGCATCAACTCGCCAGGTCCATGATGGACATCAAGGTGAACGGCCACGTGGGAAATCGTTTGTTCGACTGCGGGAGTACGGAGAGTTTTATCCACCCCAATACGGTGAGCCGCTACGCCCTTTCCGTGCGGCCATTAAACAAACAATTTCCTTGGCCTCAAAGTCCCGCTCGGAGGATGTCCTCGGGTACTGTGTGGTGACCCTGACGGTTCGGGGCACTGAGTACGAAAATTTCAAGCTCCTGGTGCTGCCACACCTCTGTGCTCCTGTACTCCTGGGGCTCGATTTCCTGACCCATCTCAGGAGTGTCACGTTGCAGTACAACGGACCTCTTCCCCCGATCTCCGTCTGCAACCCACAGTTCCTAGACTGCCCACCGTGCACCACTTGCAGCCTCTCGACCCTTCAAGTCACCCCTCCCTCACTATTCGAACACCTCACCCCCGAGTGTAAGCCTATTGCCACCAAGAGCAGACGGTACAGTGTGGGGGACAGGACCTTCATCAGGTCCGAGGTCCAGCGGCTCCTGAAGGAAGGGATCATTGAGGCTAATATTAGCCCCTGGAGAGCACAAGTGGTGGTGGTCAAAACTGGGGAGAAACACCGTATGGTCATCGATTACAGTCAGACTATTAATCGCTACACGCAGCTGGACGCGTATCCCCTTCCGCGCATATCTGACATGGTCAATCAGATTGCGCAATACCGGGTGTTCTCCATTATTGACCTTAAGTCGGCTTACCACCAGCTCCCCATCCACCCGGAGGACCGCCAATATGCTGCTTTCGAGGCGGTTGGCCGCCTCTATCACTTCCTTCGGCGTCACCAACGGGGTCTCGGTTTTCCAGCGTGAGATGGACCGGAACGGGCTGCGGGCCACCTACCCATACCTGGATAACGTCACCATCTGCGGCCATGATCAGCAGGACCACGACGCAAACCTCAATAAATTCCTCCACACGGCCGCTCTCCTTAACCTGACCTACAATAAGGAGAAGCGAGTCTTCCGCACTCACCGCCTCGCCATCCTGGGGTATGTGGTGGAAAACGGGGTCATCGGCCCCGATCCTGACCGCATGCGTCCCCTCCTGGAACTTCCCCTTCCCACCAGCCTCAAAGCACTGAGGAGATGCCTGGGCCTCTTCTCGTACTACGCCCAGTGGGTCCCTAATTATGCGGATAAGGCCCGTCCGCTCATTAAATCCACCCTTTATCCCCTGTCGGGAGAGGCCCGCTTGGCCTTCGACCGCATCAAAGCGGACATTGCAAAGGACACGATGCACGCTGTGGATGAGTCAATCCCCTTCCAGGTGGAGAGCGATGCGTCTGACTTCGCCCTGGCCGCCACCCTTAACTAGGCGGGCAGACCCGTGGCCTTCTTTTCATGAACTCTCCAAGGCTCGGAAATTCGACACTCCTCTGTCGAGAAGGAGGCTCAGGCCATCGTCGAAGCAGTGTGACACTGGCGCCACTACTTAGCTGGCCGATGGTTCACCTTGCTCACTGACCAAGGTTCTGTGGCTTTTATGTTCAACAACGCGCAGAGGGGCAGGATTAAGAACGAAAAGATACTGAGGTGGAGGATTGAGCTCTCCACCTACAATTATGATATCTTATACCGGCCCGGGAAGCTCAATGAGCCTCCAGACGCTCTGTCTCGCGGAACACGTGCCAGCGCACAAGTGAACCAGCTACAGACTCTCCACAATGGCCTCTGTCACCCGGGAGTCACCAGGCTCTACCATTTTATTAAGGCCCATAACCTGCCCTATTCTGTTGAGGACGTCCGGTCCATAACCAGACACTGCCAGGTTTGCGCGGAGTGTAGGCTGCACTTCTATCGGCCGGACAGGGCACACCTCATCAAAGCCACCCGCCCCTTTGAACGCCTCAGTATTGATTTCAAAGGGCCCCTCCCCTCTTCTGACCGCAACATCTATTTCCTCAATGTTATAGATGAGTACTCCCGATTCCCTTTCGCCATTCCCTGCCCAGATATGACTTCAGCCACGGTGTCAGGGCCCTACATAGCCTCTTCACCCTGTTCGGTTTCCCTAGCTACATCCATAGCGACCGGGGATCTTCCTTCATGAGTGATGAGCTGCGTCAGTACCTGCTCTCTAAAGGCATCGCCTCGAGTAGGACTACCAGCTACAACCCCAGGGGTAACAGACAGGTAGCGAGGGAGAATGCGACAGTCTGGAAGGCTGTTTTACTAGCGCTATGGTCTAAAGGTCTTCCAGTCACCCGCTGGCAAGAGGTCCTCCCTGATGCACTGCACTCAATTAGTCACTCCTGTGTATGGCTACCAATGCCACCTCTCATGAGCGGATGTTTGCTTTCACTAGGAAGTCCTCCTCGGGGATCTCACTACCGTTGTGGCTGACGTACCCAGGCCCCGTTCTGCTCCGGAGGCATGTGCGGCCCCATAAGTCGGACCCCCTGGTCGAAAGGGTCCAGCTCCTCCACGCCAACCCCCAATATGCCTATGTGGCGTACCCCGATGGGCGGGAGGACATGGTCTCTACCCGGGACCTGGCGCCTGCGGGTTCCCCCGGAGCCCACTATGACCCTCCACCCCACATCCCTAGACCCCTCTGTTGTTCAGGTAGCACCAGGTCCGCTTACTTCTCTGTCCCCCGTGTGCAGCTCGCCTGAGCCCTCAGAGTCACCACGCAGTACCCGATCGGAAGGGACGACAGCGGACTCGAGCGGATTCACCCTGCCACCTGAAACAACACCACAACCGGTACTACGGCGGTCGCAGCGACGGATCAAACCGCCCGACAGGCTGAACCTGTGAGGTGTCGATGTCTTGCTTCAGCTGTGACTTTTGTATATATTCCGTGACTTTGTATATATTGTTCCACCCATCTCACCCCCGCCGGACTCGTTTTTTTTAAACAGGGGGTGAATGTGGTGACCCACTGTAACTACGTATTATATGCCTGGACACACCCCTGCTGCGCCTGACCTGAGACTCCTCCCTTTCCACCTGATCGAGGTATAAAGGTAACGGTTCCTCCCCTCTACCTCAGTCTGGACCAGGCTAGCAACAAGGGTGTGTTCCAGTTCTTTGTGATTAAAAGCCTGTTTTATTTCACACTCGCTATAGTCCTCGTGAATTGATGGTGCATCAGCATTGCACAGAGTGTGGGAGATTCGAGTGTGAACTCCCACTGAAAAAACAATCGTGATTTACACCAGTTTTCCTGCGAATTCAGCACTAAGATCTTTTTTTGGGAGAATCACCCCTGATGTTTCCTCTTGTTGGAGATTCCAGAACTAAGGGTCACTGTTTGAAAATAGAGGTCACTAATTTAAGACACAGATGAGGAGAATTGTTTTCTCTGAGGGTCATGAGTCTTTGGAACTCTCTTCCCCAAAAGATGGTGGAAGCAGAGTTTCTAGGTAGAATTTACCTAAAATTGCACTGAGTGCTGGGGTAGGCGAGAAGAGCAGTGTGAAACTCACTGGTTTTACAGGATCGCGCCCTTTGATTATCCTTAAGGCAGAGCTTGATAGATTATTGACAAGCAAGGGGTGAAATGTTACTACGGGTAGGTAGGAATGTGGGGTTGAAGTTACAGTCAGGTCAGCCATGATCTTATTGAATGGCGGAGCAGCTTGAGGGGCTGAGTGGCCTTCTCCTGCTCTGAATTTATATGTTGGTATAAAATGATGCACAGATAGAGTATGTTTCATTGCTGCAAACACTAATATAGCTAAATTTCATCATCATTACCGGTGCATAGTGCCTTTGCATTCTCACTGTATCAACACATAAATTCATTTGCCTAGATTGGAACAATGGATACACTTCAATAATAATTCATTTGTTGCAAGCTGCTTTGGAACACCCTGAGGAACTGAAAGGCACCGCATAATGCGGTAAATGTATTTTTTTCTTTTCTAACTTGTAGCTGACAGGTTATGAGAAAGACTGGGAAAGGTTTTCCCAGCCAAGGGGAGGTAGGTTAAAGTGCAAGTAGGGAGTTAATATATTAAGTATGTTAAGTATTCCATATAGGTTTGGTGGATTGGCCACGCTAAGTTGTCCCTTAGTGTCCAAAGATGTGTAGGTTAGGGGGATTAGTGGGGCAAGTACGTCGGGTTACGGGGATAGGGCCTGAGTGGGATGCTCTGTCGGAGAATCAGAGACGAATCGATGAGCCAAACGGCCTCCTTCTGCACTGTAGGGATTCTGTGATCCTATGGTATAGTTAATTGGGTTCCTGACCTGCAAATGGTGCTGCCATTCCGTCAAGGACTAAGTGCAGAAATAGGTGCGGCAGATTCCACCCACTGTCATGCTGTTTTTGGTTTGATTGTGTTCCAGTGAACCCATAGCTCCAGTATCGTGCATCACAGAATGACTGAACAGGATCTGCACCATCAGTCATTGGCAAAATTGATACTTTTCACACCGCCAGTATAATACAAGGACTACTGCCTTATTGTACCTTTGTTGGAATTCACATACCGACAGAAGTACTTCCAAAGTGTGAATAAACAAAAGGAAGAATATTTGCTGCGGTTGCTATGTGAAGTGATGACACATGAGCCTTTGTGAGAATACCTCCGATCAATATCTGTAACAATTTTATAAACAGGTTCCTCAATACAAAATGTGTCACAATCACAGGTTAAGTTCCTGAAAGAATGCTTCTCTACCCGACATTGCCTTTTTACAGGGCTGTACACCAGTGCAAACAATGATCATTCATCAGGTCATCATTTAAGACAGCACAATGGCACAGTGGTTAGCACCACTGCCTCAGTGCCAGGGACCCAGGTTCAATTCTGGCCTTGAGTGACTGTGTGGAGTTTGCACGTTCTCCCCGTGTTTGCATTGGTTTGCACCGGGTGCTCTGGTTTCCTCCCACAGTCCAAAGATATGCAGGTTAGATGGATTAGACAAGTTAAATTGACCCTTGGTGAGCATAGATGTGTAGGTTAGGGGGATTAGTGGGGTAAATACGTGGGGTTGCGGGGTTATAGTGGGAGAGAGGGCCTGGGTAAGATGCTCTGTCGGAGAATCGAGCAGGCTCAATGGGCTGAATGGCCTCCTTCTACACTGAAGGGATGCTATGATTCTATCCTATGATCAGGAAGGTATCGTTTGATTTCTTCAGCAACTAAAAAAGAATTTGCAAGATGGTGAAAAAAAATGTATATTTTCTCATAAACACATTCCCTCAATACCATAAATATTGTCTGAAAAGTGTGCATACTTTTATTTCAAAAAGAATTTCATTTCCTGACGGACAATAATCTCAATCAATAGAGTATAAACGTTAGCTGGGTTGAAACAAGACAATATTTCATGATATTTGATTCAGCAAAACCTTTCTTTCCACAACTCAATCTATTTAAATTTGATCTCATTTTTTGGGTGACCACTGTACAAAGTTCCGATGGCAAGATTCTACTCTGATGAATTCACTGAGAGAACATTTTGCAATCAAAGCCTGCTATAGATGTATGGTACTGACATCCTTTCCACAAAGTTCAAAGGAAATAGTTGAATTTACATATTAACTTATATCCCCAAGGATTCACAAAGCTCCTTCGAAAAGAAAGGAATGCATTTCTAAAAGTCAGCAGCCCATAGCACAAAACTATGCTTCAAAAATAGAGGATAAACAAACGATTTGATAGTCTGTTTTAGGTGGTGTTGGTTAATGGAGAAGTGTGAGTTAATATTCCAGCAGAACTCCTCACTCCTCTTTGATTCAGGTTCACTGAATCTTTTAAACCCAGCTCCACAAACAAAGAAATGCCGGCCTCATCCACAATGATTTGAGTCCAACTATGAGGCACGCTCTTGGCAATGCACTGGATGGCACGGTGGCACAGTGGTTAGCACCGCTGCCTCACAGCGCCAGGGGACCCAGGTTCGATTCCCGGCTTGGGTCACTGTCTGTGCAGAGTCTGCACCTTCTCCCCGGCATCTGAATCATAGAAACTACAGTGCAGAAGAAGGCCATTTGGAGCCTCTGCTGGGTGCAATGCCATCAGCAGCCATCACTTCCCCTGGCACTGACGGCGACGAGCAGCTGGCAGCCTTTGATTGGGTATCAGCTCTCAACAGGTAGGACTAGCTCTGCTGAGGACCCCAGGGGAAGCCTGGGAGCGGCCACTGATGTGCCTGAAAAGTATTGGATTCTGTAGGACTTTCCCATGGAACAGGATGAGGGCTTCCCATTGGATCTTTGACCAGTGGGCAAGAAACCCCTCAGCCCCACAAGATTCAGCCGCCAGAATTTTATGTTTAATTAGACTGGTTAACTTGTGCATTCTTCTTTCCAATGTCTGAGAATGGCTTAAACATGGCTATAACAAGAACAGAGATGTGCGTGAATATGATGCAATGGTATTTTCAGCAGGTGATCATATACTTTTAAAATAGGCAAGAGTGAGCAAGGGAAAAAGCACTTTGCTGAAATGAGCTGATGAAGGATGGAAGCTGTTCCCCATTTAGAGAATGACGCTCGGGAACACTCGATAGACAAACGTAACTTTATTGTGGTGTGTCTTCTCTCATACCTGCTACCTCTCTGTTTCCTGCTCTATATCACATTGCATCACTTCCTTGCATACATGATTGCAGCAGGGCTCTATGGAAAGCCAAAGGGACAAATATATAACGGGGCAGCGCACCCCCCACACCCCCCATCCGCCCCACCGCCAGTGTGGCTTTTAAAGTACCCAATAACATGAGTTGAGGTCAGAGATGGAGACTATAAGACCATAAGACATTGGAGCAGAATTAGGCCACTCGGCCCATTGAGTCTGCTCCGCCATTCAATCATGGCTGATTTTTTTCTCATCCCCATTCTCCTACCTTTTCCCCATAAACCCTGATCCCCTTATCAATCAAGAACCTATCTATCTCTGTCTTAAAAACACTCAATGACCTGGTCTCCACAGCCTTCTGCGGCAAAGAGATCCACAGATTCACAACACTCTGGCTGAAGAAATGAAAGTCCAAAGATGTGCGGATTCGGTTGATTGGACATGCTAAAATTGCCCCTTAGTGTCCTGGGATGTGTAGATTAGAGGGATTAGCGGGTAAAATATGTAGGGATATGGGGGTAGGGCCTGGGTGGGATTGTGGTCGGTGCAGGCTTGATGGGCGAATGGCCTCTTTCTGTACTGTAGGGTTTCTATTTCTATTTCTATTTCATCTCTGTTTTAAAGGGTCGTCCCTTTAGCCTGAGGTTGTGCCCTCTGGTTCTAGTTTTTCCTATTAGTGGAAACATCATCTCCACATCCACTCTATCCAGGCCTCACAGTATCCTTTAAGTTTCAATAAGATTCCCCCTCATCCTTCTAAACCCCAACGAATACAGACCCAGAGTCCTCAACCATTCCTCATACAACCAGCTCTTCATTCCAGGGATCATTCTTGTGAACCTCCTCGAGACCCTTTCCAAGGCCAACACATCCTTCCTTAGATATAGGGTCTAAAACTGCTCACAATACTCCAAATGGGGTCTGACCAGAGCCTTATACAGCCTCAGAAGTAGACTGTGGTTGTACGAACTTTGGAAAATGCAGAGAGCAACAACTTGCATCAGCAGAACAGAAACAGCCAAGAAATAAGTCTGCATGAGATGTTATTAAAGTTTATTTGTTATTGTCACAAGTAGGCTTACGTTAACACTGCAATGAAGTTACTGTGAAAATCCCCCAGTTGCCACACTCCGGCGCCTATTTGGGTACACTGAGGGAGAATTTAGCATGGCCAATGCATCTAACCAGCATGCCTACTGGACTGTGGGAGGAAACCAGAACACCCAGAGGAAACCCACGCAGACAGGGGCAGAACATACAGACTCCACACAGACAATGACCCAAGCCAGGAATCGAACCCGGATCCTTGGCACTGTGAGGCAGCAGTGCTAACCACCATGCCACAGTGCCACCCAATGACAAGCAGCAGAAATGTGGGTTGAAGTGTCCTACCACAACTCACCTCAAGTTAGAGTGTGAGCTGGGTCTAGTTGTCACGTTATCACGCTATGGATAAAGTGTACGTACTTCAGAACTGAGGACAGAAGAGGGACAACTAAGTCCTCTTTCTAAAATGCATAGAAGTACTGAGTATTATCTCACTTTATTAACTATAGGGATTATGGATATATCCCAAAAGTAAACTTGCTCTACTGCACCGAGGAATAGATTAGTTCGAGTGACGCACATCAAGGTAACCCTGACCTGCTTGTAGGTTGCCTGTTAATAAAATGTTGGCAGTGCATGAATCTTGACCAGTAGGTATTTAGGAATATTAATAACCGCAGTGCCCACAAGGTTATACAGTTTGCATAAGGCTGTCAAAGTATCACCCCATGCCACAGGCAGTTGCTAATCCTCTTCATCCACAGCGAGAACACAAAGCTACCCTCCATGCATTTCAAGGTCGCTGCCCTTTCTGATTGACAGATTGCAGAGTCGGCCCAAAACGACTGGCAGGGGCATGCTGCAGGGCACCTGCAGGGCACTCAAAACACTGAAAGCACTATTTTAAGATCACAAAGATTGTGTTCATAATTGCAGGCTTCATTCTCTTACCTGTGCTATATATATACATATATGCCCAGCGAACAGCTATGGCTGGTGTTATTGTCTTGGTTTACAAAGCCAAGATGAACCTATAGAACCATAGATTGAAACAGGTTTAACACAGCAACTGGACCCCCTGGGGAACCAGTCACTGAATCCGTGACGAGACTGCGGAAATTGGCGGAACACTGTGAGTACGAGTCAGCACTCCTGGACTTTAGGGGCAGCATGATGGCACAGTGGTTAGCACTGCTGCCGCACAGCGCCAGTTCAATTCCGGCCTCGGGTCACTGTCTGTGTGGAGTTTGTACATTCTCCCCGTGTTTGAGTGGGTTCCCTCTGGGTTCTCCGGTTTCCTCCCACAGTCCAAAGATGTGTGGGTTAGGTAGATTGGCTAAATTTACCGAAGTATCTGGGGGATTAGGAGGATAAATATGTGGGGTTACGGGAATAGGTCCTAGGTGGGATTGTGGTCGGTGCAGACTCGATGGGCTGAATGGCCTCCTTCTGCACTGCAGGATTCTATGATTCTATGAACTTTTAATGGATCGTTTAGTATGTGGAATTAATAATACTGCGACCCAAAGGAAGCTACTGACTGAACACAATCCTGGACACCAAGAAAGCCATTGAACTGATCCTTTCTCACAAAGACATGGAAAAAGGGGCGTAGGGGCTTCTTGGGCCCATAGATGGTACCACCCACAGCTTTGGGTGACCCTCATATCGCAGAGCCAAGTCCCCAGTGAATAACGCTCGTGTCTCCCATTTGCTGCCAAGATTGGACGATTGGAGTCGGAGGCCCTGACATTCCAGCACTAGGCGGGAAGTCTCTCCATGATATATCTGGGACAGCATGGTGGCACAGTGGTTAGCACTGCTGCCTCACAGCACAGGGACCTGGATTTGATTCCCAGCTTGGGTCACTATCTGTGCAGAGTCTGCACGTGTTTGCGTGGGTTTCTTCCAGGTGCTCCGGCTTCCTCCCATAGTCCAAAGATGTGCGGGTTAGGTGGATTGGCCATGGTTAGTGTCAGAGGGGCTAGCTAGGGTAAATGCATAGGGCTATGGGGATAGGGGCTGGATGGGATTGTGGTTGGTGTGGACTCGATGGGCTGAATGGCTTCCTTCTGCACTGTAGGAATTCAATGATTCTATGTGCTTGCTCTTCACTGTACAGTGAGGAGCAAGCTCATCTGTGCTGCACTTGTAGTCATAGGGTCCACCCCAGATAAGGCTACCGAAACAGGCAAAACACGTACCACCCAGGCCGAAGGGCAAAGCCACCTCAGAGCAGGGTTTTACAAATAAACCTGCCCGAGGATGAGGAATTGATGCAGCTTAATCGCATCGCTGCATCCAAAGTGGCTCCAATCAAGATTAAACTCCAGACATGGAGGTCAACACAAGAGCCGCTGTGTCTGTTATTGGGGAGCAAATATTTAGGTGACTCCGATTGAGCATCTGGCCTTTAAGTCTGTGAGACACCAAGGCTAGATTGGCCACATTTACTGGGGAGCCCTCATATGTTATTGGGACCACTGTAACCCCAATTACGTACAGGCAACTGACAGCCCAACTCCCCTAATCGTGGTGCAAGGACCAGAGCCCAGCCTTTTGGGAAGGGATTGGCTACAGACAATCCGCTTGGATTGGCAACAGACCTTTAAAATGGATATTGGCAATTTATACAAAGTCATTGGGAAGTATCCCAAAATGTTCCAAGAAGGCCTCAGGAAGATTAGAGGTACTCGGACCAAGAATCCGTGAACCCAGAAGCCCAAACTAAATACTTCAAGGCACAACCGGTTCCCCAATGCCCGACGTGCCAAAGTAGAGGCCACATTGGAACTTCTTGAGGAACTTGGCATGATACGCCCAGTAAAATCTGTTGAATGGGCCGCGCCACTACTGCCAGTTTTATAACCTGACAATTCGGTCTGTCTCTTTGGGAATTATAGGTCGACAGTGAACAGAGCCTCCTGCTTAAACAGATATCCAGTACCATGCATAGAAGACTTGTATGTTAAGCTGGCTGGGGGAGAGGAGTGGGGGCGGGTCACATATTTTTGAAATTAGACATGAGCCATGCCTATCTTCAACTAGAGCTTGAGGTGTCATCTAGGAAGTGTTGCTATAAATACTCACAAAGGACCGCATGAGTATACTTGTTTGACCTTTGAGGTGTCTTGGGTTTGCACCATTTTTCAAAGGCTGATGGAGAACATCCTTCAAGTGGTGCCCAGATTGACAGCCTATCTGGATGGCATTTGAATCTAAGGAGCTACTGCAAAGAAACATTTGGAGTGTTTGGAGGAGGTCTTGTGGCTTTTTTTGATGATGGCTTCCGATTAAAAAGGGAAAAATCTGTGGTCCAGGGAAACAAGGTAATGTACCTCAGGTACAGAGCTGACCAGGGTGGATTACACCCTGTCAAAGGGAAGGTGAATGCCATGAAAGGGACACTGGGTGGGATTTTACATCCTCACTCAGGCGAGATCGGAAACTCCCGCTCACGGTCAACGGGGATTTCCGTTGTCGGGCCCTCGCCCGCTCCAATTCTGTGGCGGGCGATGTGGTAGAGTTTCGGCCTCTGACTCTAAGGAACACATTGCAAGAGTTGAAGTTTTTCCTAAGTCTCATAAATTTCATACCGAACTTGGTGACCCTGCTGGCATCCCTTCACGTATTGTTAAAAAATAAGTCAGCTCCCCCCATGGGATAGGGGCAGTATTATCGCTCCATTGGGATGATGGGACAAAACGTCCAATGGCGTACGCATCACAAACCCTGGCGGAGAGGAAGAATGCCCAGATCGAAAAAGCAGGTTTGGCCATGGTGTTCGCGGTGAAAAAGTTTCACCAGAACCTCTACGGTCAGCATTTCGTCATAGTAACCGATCACAAACCTCTGTTGGGCCTCTTCAAGGAAGACAAGGTGCTGCCTCCCATTGCATCAGCCCAGATCCAACGTTGGGCACTGCAACTGGGTGGCTATAAATATACCTTAGAACATCGTCCATGGAGACATATAGCCAACGCGAATGCCTTGAGCCGCCTGCATTGACAACTCACTTCAGTGCTTTGGGAGATCCAGCATTCACATCAAAACCTTGCTTAATTGTAGCCATTTCTGTGCAATGCTTTAGAAATGGATGGACCTGCCACCCTCATCGAAGGGTACATCACTCACCTCTTAAGTACAGGTGGGCACAATTGCAGTGGCACTGTAGTTTCCTCCAGGTGCTTGGAAAGAAGCTGTGGCATAAATATGTACAGTTCACGCCACCATTTGAATAGTCACAGGCAGAACAGTTGACGTGACTAAAGGTTGGGGTCAACATTGCACAGATTATTAGTCAGTGCTGTCCCGGTAAATCTGAACTTCTGTGAATACCACTCCTCTGACAAGCCCAGGCAATTCATCAACTGGTGAAACATGTAGCTTGAGTGAAGCATTCCTACATCATTCGAGTCTACAGCAAGACAACTATTAATCATCCATAAATCATATTGAAATGGCTGCTGAGAATGCAGCAAGTGCTAGGATAACATTAACAAAGCCTGGCTCTGATTAGGCCTGTGACAGACATGAAGTGCAAATTTCAAAACATGAACTTGAGGGCCTGACTTGAAAATAGTGCGGAGAATATGGTGAAGGCACTCACGCAGCAAACTGGTGGCTATGAATACGTTATAATGGAGAAATAGTCTGATTCATGGAAGCATCGAAAGTAGAAGCAGGAGGAGGTCATTCGGCCCTTTGTGCCTGCTCCGCCATTCATTATGATCATGGTTGATCAAGCTACTACTAAAAATGAAACTAAGCACAGGACTTTTCTGTGAAGCACAGTTGTCCCTGGTCACATGACATAAGAACATAAGAACATAAGAAATAGGAGCAGGAGTAGGCCATCTAGCCCCTCGAGCCTGCCCCGCCATTCAATAAGATCATGGCTGATCTGAAGTGGATCAGTTCCACTTACCCGCCTGATCCCTATAACCCCTAATTCCCTTTGACATGCCCTGTCAATCACCCCCAATCAAGCTCCACGTTGCAATCCTAAGGGACCATTAAAACCACAGAACACTGCATTAGTCCAGATTAAAGATAAACAATGATATCAATTATAATGCCTCAGCAACAATAAAGGACACTGGCTACAGACAACACGGTACCAACAATTTGCCAAGGACTGCAAAAACATCCTGCAGAGAAACATTTTAAAAATACATTTCTCAAAGGCACAGTACCATCACATCTGTAACTCGGCTTGCACCTCAGGCCACACTCCAACTTGTAATGGATTCCATGAGAAGCAAAACCTTCAGCATTATTCCATTACAACGCTCATATATTGCACAACGAAGGTTAAATCACGGAAGTAAACACTATTACACAAACCCAGTCTTCAGCTATGAAGAGAGATGAAACATCGGTCCCGGCAAGTGGCCAAATGCAATAAACCTTTTAGAAATTGCACGCATTTCTTAAATATGAATTGTTTTCAGCACCATTGCATTAACACTCAGGGTATGAGAAGTTTTATAAGCTTGAAGTGAATGGGATCAAAGGTCATGGGGTGAAAACAGGATTAGGCTATTGAGTTGGACAATCAGCCATGGTCATAATGAATGGTGGAGCAGGTTCGAAGGGCCAAATGGCCTCCTCTTGCTCCTATCTTCTATGTTTCTATGTAAGATACAAAATAACATTTGCAAATGTATCGGAAATATATTTTAAGAATACAATTTTAATTTCATCCTTGGACATTTTTTACAAGCCTTGAGTGAAGCCTCTTACTGGCTGCCTCATTCTGCTCAACATAAATTAAGCTGCATTAACAAATGAAATTCATTCAGCTAAAAAATGGAAGATTACTCAACCTTCGATAGTTTGCTTTCATGGTTGTCTCAACCTGAGTGGTGATTGCTTCCTCACAGCTGCTACCCCAACTGACCAATGGTTTTGTGTTGGCGGGTGTCATAATCGTCCACTGTCTAACATAACTGTTCACAACTGGTGCCATCACTCTTTACCACTAGTGCTGTTGTCAGTCTTTGGGCCGCTTCTCTTCTCCGAATTCTATCTGTCTTCTCACCCTTACCACAATGCAGCTACCCACTCCTACAAATGTCAGCAACTGGGGGGCTGGGACATTTATCTCTCCAACTAGATTTTCAACATACACCATCCCTGGACAGCCTAGT
Source organism: Mustelus asterias (assembly GCF_964213995.1). Taxonomy (NCBI): domain Eukaryota; kingdom Metazoa; phylum Chordata; class Chondrichthyes; order Carcharhiniformes; family Triakidae; genus Mustelus; species Mustelus asterias. The sequence continues at coordinate 21,552,915 of NC_135801.1, read as the reverse complement.
TTTCAAGCTATGGCTCCCTTATTCTAGACATTCCCACCAGAGGATACAGGGGAGATGTAGAGAAACTATCAACGCTTTTTAACTCATCTAGAAGAAAATGAGATAATGCAATCCTTCAGAAGGTTGATGGAAGGCTGGCAGGGGGAGGGGTGGTTGTGGATGGTGGGTCATTGGAGGTGTGAACCTCATGGTTGCGCTGAGCACTGAGCGCTAACCTCAGGTGACTAGAGCCATTGTTTCATCTGGAAGTAATGGAGAACTGCATCAGGAAAAAAAATTAAAACAGATTCGGACCAAAGGGTGCATTTACTAGGTAAAGTCGCCATAATCCCAGGTGACCATAGGCTGTGACTGCTGACGATTTAACCTGGGGATCACCACATCTCAGGTGAGGGGCAAGGTTGAGAAGGTGGGCCTTCATGAATAATCTCAGCCAGTACGGGAATTAAACCTGCACAGATGGCGTCACTCTGCATCACCAACCAGCTGTCCAACCAACTGAGCTAAACTCACCCCTAATAACTACATTTACCACAATGGACTATTTTCCCTGTGAAGAAGCGGGAAGATTCCCGAAATAGAGTGCATGTGTCTAAAAAAATGTGAGCAATTGGAAGGTTCTCTATAAATCAGGTGAGTCTGGACCCAAAGAAAAGTGAAGGAAGGTGAGTGTACAACCAATCAACAGCCAGAGTAGATTGGCTTGGAAAAATATGCAAGATTTTTTTTAAAACTCTTTGTGCTATAACTAAGTATTCTCAGTCTGGAAAAGCCAGGGCAGAAATGGCAATTACAAGGGGGCACAAGTTCAAGATAAGGGGGGAAAGATTCAGTGGAGGTGTATGGGGGAAGTTTTTTACACAGAGGGTGGTGGGGGCCTGGAATGCACTGCCAAGAGAGGTGGGTGAGGCAGTTATGTTAGCCACATTTAAGGCTTATCTTGATAGACATATGAACAAATGGGGAATAGAGAGATATAAGCGGTTTGTCTGGATAGGTAAGCATGATTGGCGCAGGCTTGACGGGCCAAAGGGCCTGTTCCTGTGCTATACTGCTCTTTGTTCTTTGTAAGCTCTTGATCCATGTACAAGAGGTTTTCCCTTAAATGAATACCATGGGTGGAGAATTGTCGTGGTGTCGAGGTTTTTACCTACAAGATGGAGAGCTGACGAAAGGCCCCTGATGCCTCAGTGATGAGGCCTCCCCCTGGAATCAAGACCCTGGGGACCCTCAGTCTCACGGACTGAGAGCTGCCAGCCAATCAGAGGCCAGCAGCTATTGTGCTCAGTGGTGCCGCTGGGGAGGCTGCGGTTGCGGCACTGCAGTCGCAGGATCCCCGAGCAACCCAGGTAAATACTGTGGGTGGAGGGTGTGGTGGGCGGGGGTTCACAAGGTGGGGAGAGTGGAGGGAGTGCTGTTGGGCAGTTGGCAGCAAAAACAACGGAATGGCTGCCAGTGCCACCCCCCACCCACTTCCCAATGTCTAATCCTGAGTGCCTTTAACTGAGAGGGACCCCCCCTTCCACTACCTCCACCACACCCCCGTACCCCCCCACCCCCCACCCCCTTACCGCCTCCCCCCAACTGCCTGGAGGCGGCAGACTGGCTGCATAGTTGTGTACCTGTCATGCATGTACATTGTGACAGGTCTGGCTGCAGCTGGAGGTCTTTAAGTGGTCATTAATTGAGAGTCTCAATTGGTGGCGGGTCGAGAAGGTCGACCATGGGCTTTCCGACCCAGATCTTAATTCTGGTCTAAGTGGAGAACGTGGCGGGCCCTTGATATGACGCCACCTTGCCTAAGTAAATGCCCTTTCCACCTCCAGGCACATCAACAGCAGAGGCACAAGATCCTATGTTGTATCTGGAATTCAGTCCATCAATGAATGTAACGATTATGTTCCAATCAAAACCTATTAATTTTAGTTCTGCAAACAGCCCCAAATTTAAATACGCTTCATCTAGTTTCCCATTAACCCTACATGGAGTTAAATGCACGAATTTCTTTCAACTTTGCTCTCACGTGTTTTCAAACTATATTTTATTAATTTTCAAAATTGTTCCACAATTTGCATTAATAAAAAGAAACTTTGCCACAGTTTCTAGCTGAGCAGCAGGAATAACTGCATGGTGCCCTTATATATATATATATTTTTAAAAACGAATTAATATTGAATCGAAACAGAAGAAGGTGAGAAATTCCCTCTGTACCAGAGAAAAACCTTTCCTCTTTGTAAAGTACATTTTTGATGACTTCTGGGAGTGAAATTGTCTTTGTTGTAGTCTCATCAAAAACAAGGTGTTGGAGATGTCATGTAATTTGAAAGAAGCCACTGCAAATATTGTTTCATGAGAGCGACTGCAAGAACAATAACAAGCTGAAGTTTCTATTTAATCATAGATCTCATTAATTTTTAATGGCAACAGTTGTGAAAGTCAGCGGCACATTTCAAAGTAATTTCTCTCAAGATCAAATCATCAGTAGGAAGAGTCTAATAAATGAAAACGAGTGCCTCCAGAGAAATTGGAAAGGAATACAGGGATTTTCATGTACTGTCAATGTGTCAGACAATAGCAGCTGCGCTTCTACGGAGACGAAACCCCTATGCTCCTTCTGAGTTTGCGTTAATCCCCAGCTTTGTCATAAAACATTGCTTTTAACCTTGACTGTTATGCATAGTTCCGCTGTTACATGCTGCTTCATTGTTTCATCATATTTTTTTTCTTAAACAAAGCTAAACAATCATAAAATGCAACGGAGAATCTAACAATGACTTTAAGCTATCATTACAAGCGGTCAGGGCTTCAGATGTGATTTGCAGTGAATAAAATGTCAAGCAGAAAGAATGCATCTTTTGAACTACCATTACCCCGATCAAAATTGATAAACTCCAGTTTCACCTTTAGAACAGAACCTGCCGTAGGGCAGGAAGGAGTCACACACACACACAAAGGGGAAATACAACACCAATCAGTTATCTTCATATCATCTCATGCACACACATAAATATATATATAGCAGATCTTGGTTCAAAGGCTCAGAGAATTGGTTGATCAGAGTTCCCTTGGAGGGTTTGTGATGAGGAACTTGAAGTGACAGGGTTTCACACAAGTCGCTTTTTGAGTCGGAGCTTATGGTAGACTAGCCACCAGAGTGTGAGAGACAGATGACAGGGCTTTAAGCCAGGGATGCGAACCGGGTTTGGTGTTTTTTTTCTCTTTAATTCATAGTTTAATTGCACAGATGATGTTTCACACTGTGACAAAATACAAAGATAAATCTAATTGTCGAATTGAAGAGGCGAAATCAGAATCTGGGGAATATGTGTTGAAAAACTGAATAGTGTCAACTACAAAAATAATTATTGTTCACATTAAACTTCAATGGATCACTGATGGAACAAAATAGACATACCTACAAATCATATTTTTTTAATAAGTATAAAATTCCTGTTCTCGTTTAGAGGAATCGAATCAGGGGACTTAACGAGTAGAGCTACTTACTATTTTTCATTACAAAGCTTGCTTTCTTTCCAGAGAAGTAAAGTAATCCTATTTTACACCAAGGAAATCAATGCTCGAGAAATTAAAGTATTTCCAGAAATTAACATAATGTTAAGCTTCAATTAATCGTCTTCAGATTTGTCAGGGATTTCAGTTGTATGTCACTGTAATTTTGTACATTTTAAAAACACAGGTAACCACAAACTAGTTTCTTCGCCTAGCATCACTCCAAAGAGTTGCCTCTTTTTATTTTGCATGCAATTTAGCATCCATTGCACATCCAACAATTCATCAAGCCAGGAACTCCTGCTGCTAGTTCTTCAAACACTTCCCCCTCCTGGGATTCCTTCAAATCAATAACTCCTTATAATTCTGGATGTGTCCAGCTCAACAGTTCCTGTCACTCCGGCATTCCTCTGTAGGCGAGGTTTGACTGGGTATGCCTTCTGTTACTGATATCTACTGAAGTTTGACCTTATCCGGTACTGGATAAACAAACCTCAAGTCAGGACAACTGTATAAGAAACAGAGGAACTTTTGGGACTAGTGTTCTATATATAGGGCTGAGAACTGCTTTACTCATATTTTCAGCAATAGAATGGTTTAATTGTAAAATCAAGCAAAGGTTTTCTTTTTAAAAAAAGCAGCTTAACAATGAGAATTGTTAGGGCGGCACGGTGACACAGTGGTTAGCACTGCTGACTCACAGCGCCAGGGTCTCGGGTTCAAATCCCGGCTTGGGTCTATGTGGAGTTTGCACATTCTCCCTGTGTTTGCGTGGGTTTCCTCCGGATGCTCCGGCTTCCTCCCACACTCCAAAGATGTGCGGGTTAGGTGGATTGGCCATGCAAAATCGACCCTTAATGTCAGGGGACTAGCTAGGGTAAATGCATGGGGTTATGGGGATAGGGCCTGGGTGGGATTGTGGTCGGTGCAGACTCGATGGGACGAATGGCACTGTAGGATTCTATGATTCTAATGCAGTTTCCTTTGGCATTATTCACTTTCACTTTGTCAAACCTGTAATCAGTTGGAAAACAATTATTCCAGAAAACACATATCCAAATAAAATACAATTAAAAAGTCTGTGTTTTTGTAAAAAAAAAAAATATCATGAATATTAAATAATGCAGCAGTGTCATTATTTTTGTTGAGACACTGATGTTGTTTGTTCTTTACAAACTTTTGTTATTTTCTGGGGTTTTCTAAAATAAGACAAAATCAAGAATTAAAACAAAAACAGAAAATACTGGAAAATCTCAGCAGGTCCTACAGCATCTGTGGAGAGAGAATAGAACCAACATTTTGAGTCTAGATGATCCTTCATCAGAGCTGAGAGCAAAGAGAATCAGCTACTATGAGGGGGTGGTTGGGGGGAAGTTGGAATGGGACAACGGGAATGTAAATGAGGATACAGAAGGCTGAGAAGGTGCTAAAAGTGTCCATTAAGTGATCAGAATGAGTGAATGGCAGAACAGAGGTACAGGTGGTTAAAGGACTGCCTGAGGAATGTGGCAGTTGCCCTGAAAGGGGGATGGGGGGGGCGGGGGAGGGGGCAAGAAGGAGAGCTGGAATGGAGAAGTGGAAAACTGGAAGTGAGAGAGAAGGATGATAAATGAGCTGAAATAAAATGAAATAAAATAAATGGAAATGGGATGAAGGTGGAGGGGAGAGTTCATGCTCTGAAGTTGTTGAACTCAATGTTCAGTCCGGAAGGCTGTAAAGTGCCCAGTCGGAAGATGAGGTGCTGTTCTTCCAGTTTACATTGTAGAACATTGCAAAAGGCCAAGGACGGATATGTGGACAGGAGAACGGGATGGTGTGTTGAAGTGGTAAGCGACAGGAAGATCTGGGTCCTGCTTGTGAATGGACCGAAGATGTTCAGCAAAGCAGTCACCCAGTCTACGTTTGGTTTTTCCGATTGGAGCAGCGAATGCAATAGATCAGATTGAAGGAGGTGCATATGAAGTGCTGCTTCACTTGAAAGGGTTGTTTAGGACCTGGGACAGTGAGCAGGGAGGAAGTGAAGGGGCAGATGTTGCACCTTCTACGATTTCATGCAAAAGTGCCATGGGCAGGGGGTGAAGTGTTGGGCGTTATGGAGGTATGGATCAGGATGTCCCAGAGAGAACGGTCCCTGCGGAATGCAGACAGGAGGAATGAGGGGAAGATTGTTGAGTGGTGGCATCGTGCTGGAGTTGGCAGAAATGGCGGAGGATGATCCTTTGAATGCGGAGACTGGTGGAGTGAAAAGTGAGGACAAGGGGGACCCTATCCTGGTTCTGGGAGGGTGGGGAGGGGGTGAGAGCTGTGGCCTGCGGGAGGGTTGGATGTGGTTGAGGGCCCGGTTAACCACAGTGGGTGGAAAACCACAGTTGAGGAAGAAGGAAGACATATCAGCAGTGCTATTTTGGAAAGTGGCTTCATCAGAACAGGTGCAGCAGAGGTGAAGGAACTAAGAGAATTAAAACATTGTGACTGGGGAGAAAAAAAATCATAGAATCCCTACAGTGCAAAAGATTACTATTTGGCCCATCGAGTCTGCACCGACTCTCTGACAGTGCATCCCACTCAGAACCTATTCCCGCAACCCTACATATTTGCCCTGCTAATCCCTTTATCCTACACATCTTTGGAGACTAAGGGGCAATTTAACATGACCAATCCACCTAACCCGCACATCTTTGGACTGCGGGAGGAAGCCAGAGCAGCCGGAAGAAACCCACGCAAACACAGGGAGAACGTGCAGACTCCACACAGACAGTGACCCAAGGCTGGAATTGAAACCAGGTCCCTCGCACTGTGAGGCAGCAGTGCTAATTACTGTGCCACCCTGTCACCCCAAGAAGCACCAGGAGAAAACCTAGGCAGACACGGGGAGAATGGTGAGGTAGATTAAACAAACTTTTCTTTATCTTGAGGTCCTGAGTTTCAATACAGACCAAATCGATGCAATTAAACCTCTCACGATGCTGGCTCCAAAATGTCTGAAATAAAATGAGTCAGTCCAATCTCAAGTCTGACCTTAATGTGCAAAAATCTAAAGCACAACACTCTGTGGATATAAATAAGTTTTGCTCTTTAAAAAGACATGAGGATTGCAGTTCTGGGCAAATCAAGGACTGTCAATTCTGACATTTGGGTTAAGGTGCATTCCTGGGACAGAACCAAGACTGTTTAACTTTTTATATGGTTCTATTGCACCTGATTTAGGAGTGCTTGATGTGAAGGAAATACAGCTTAGTAATAATGTTACTGCACTAGTGTTTTCAGAGATCTGGATTAATGTTCCAAGGTCACGAGTTCAAATCCCACAAAGATAGTTGGAGAGAATTTATATTTAATTAATAAATCTGGAATATAAAGCTCTTCTCTGCAATAATGATCATGAAAATAATGGACAGTATTCTCCCACCCCCTCCCGTGGTAGGTTCGGTGGCTGGCAGGAACGGAAAAATTGGCAGGAGCCATAAAGTCAGAAACCCACTGGTGTTAAAGCATGTTGCAGTTCTCCCGGTGGAGTGTTAATGGCAGCTTGGTCTTTCCGCTGGCTGAGATTCACTTGCATCTCATGAATGCTCGTTAAAACAGCTGCCCACCAGCGTCCCGTCAGGCCTTCTGATCTTGTGTCACGCCGATGGGAATTCATGTCGGTCTAATACCCAACTGATGAAGAGTGGCGTGCACCAGGCAGTCCTTAGTCCATAAGCAACCAACACTTAACATATTCCACTGAAGCACTCGTTACTGGGACATAGTTCTCCCTGTCACCCTGAATCACCAATTGATTTTGCTTTCTAACCCCGGCATGTCTGCTCAGTTGAATAGCCTTTGTTAAGTTTAAGTGATCCACTGACTGCAAGAAGTCAGACAATGCTTCACCCAAGACTCCAACAATAATTCCATCACTGAGTAGTTGATCTTTTAGTTGCCATATTCACAGTTCACTGCAAGTCTATACAGATCATTGATATAATGCATTAATACTGTTCCCTTGTCATTGGATACGCTTGTTAAATTTAGCCCACTCAACAATGCTATTCTTTCACAGATTGAAGTAGACATCAAGTACATTTATTACTTCATCATACATTGCTTTTTCTTTGTTGATCCCTTGCCTGATCCAGACATCGTCTGCACAGCCCGCCATTGTGTATAATAGCATATTGCCAGCTCATTGCTCAACGTTGCAATGAGGTATGTGCAGTGCAATGTCTGGTAAATCATTAGAGCTAATTCAATCACATGTCCAAAGCCTTCTGGTAGTGCTTAGTCTTTCACTTGCTGCCATCATATCATGGAATCATAGAAACTCTACAGTGCAGAAGGAGACCATTCAAACCATTGAGTCTGCACTGACCACAATCCCACCCCAGGCCCTATCCCCACAACCCCACACATTTATCCTGCTAATCCCTGTAACCCTCACATCCCGGGACACAAAGGGGCAATTTAGCATGGCCAATCAACCTAAACCGCACATCTTTGGACTGTGGGAGGAAACCGGAGCACCCGGAGGAAACCCAAGCAGACTCGGGGAGAATGTGCAAACTCCACACAATCAGTGACCCAAGCCAATCGAACCCAGGTCCCTAGAGCTGTGAGGCAGCAGTGCTAACCACTGTGCCACCATGCTACCCTTTAGTGCTCATTTGCATGTATTAGCTCTCGAATTACCATAGTTATCCAAGTAACGGTTGAATGATCAAAGGAACCATAACTGATCTAATGAGCCATTCGCAGTTTCACTGTACCGACCGTGTGTACTTAGACTGCATGGCTTAATCTTTGAGACAAGCATATAATATTCTTAGTCTCATTGTGTTTACACAGAATACTTAGGGCTGGATTTTCCGACTATGCTCACCCCAAAGCAGAAAAATCCCTCTCGAGGTCAATGGATTTTTGTACGGTCCGTGTCCCGCCCCCCTACGATTCCCGTGGCAGGTGGGACAGGAAAATTGTGCCCTTAGAGTCTGTTGCGGTAAGGGAAACACAACTAAGTGTGGCTTCATACTGTCATAAGGTCCACAGCATTCAATGGAGCGACCATCGCTGAATCCTCCATTATCAACATCCTAGGGATTACCATTGACCAGAATCCGAACTGGACCAGCCACTTGAATATCATGGTTACAGGAACGGGTCAGACGCTGGGAATTTCAAGGCCAGTAACTCGACTCCGCACTCTGCAAAGCCTGACCTCCTTCTACAAGATGCAAGTCAAGGTTATAATTAAATACTGTCCACTTGCCTGGACGAGTGCAGCTCCAAGAAAACTCACGATACTTGGCACCATCCAGGACAAAGCGGCCCACTTGATTGGCACCCTATCCACCACCTCAACATTCACTCCCTCCAACACAGTGGCAGCAGTGTGCACCATCTACGTGATGCACTCGACAAGGCTCCTTCCAACACATGACCTCTTCTATCCATGTCATCCTGGGTGTTAGATGTATGGGAACACCTCTACTGCAAGCAAGTTCCCCTCCAAGCAACACACCATTCTGACTTAGAACAATATCACCATTCCTTCACTGTCACTGGGTCAAAATCCTGGAATGCCTTTCCTAACAGCACTGTGCAAGTACATGTACCCCATGGACTGTAGCATTGCAAGAATGTGCCTTAAGTGAATTTAGGGATGGGCAAAAAATATTGGCCTTGCCACTAATGCACAATCCCAATGAAGGGATTAAAACAAAGGGACACATAATGAAAGATGCTTGTTTGCAAGGTTTACATTTCTCACAATAAGATATTGATTTCACAAACACAACTTTTCATTTCAGGAAAGACGTGCACCAATTCAGAAATCGATAAGGAAAACATTAGTTTTTATATTATGCAGCAGTGAGAGCAGCAATTATTGGCAATTTGAGCCATCCGTAGAAAATGATTGTTTTAAGTTTTATTTTTAATTCAGGAGGACTCTGAGAGAACAATTATTTTGATTAATTCTTGGAACGTGGGTGTCACTTGCTAGGCCTGAGTTCATTACCATCCCTAATAGCCCTTGAGAAGGTGGTGTTGAGCTCCCTTCTTGAACCACTGCAGTCCACACAGTGTAGGTACCCCCATACAGCTGTTGATCAGGGGGCTCCAGCATTTTGACCCATGAGTCATATATGAAAAAGGAATAACCATCCCGGAATATTGATGTTGCTAAATGGCCACACTCATTGATGGCTGGGAGAAAACTCTCTGTAGATTTTTATTTTGTTAAAGTGACCCCATCTCCATATCAGAAAAATCATACATTCTGCAATTGTGATCTACCAGGGCAGCGGAGGGATGGTAGAGGGGGTGGGGGGATGGTGATCGGCTGGGCCAGGGTGGGGAGGGGGGATCAAGTGGTGATCAACCAGGAGTGGGGATGGTTTTAATTGGTCGGGGCAGCAATCGGCCAGGGGTGGGTGAGGGGAGTGTATTGGGTCGATATCCAATGGTGGGGGAACTGACAGATCTCTCTGTTTTGTGCAACAGAACAGAGAGAGCTACGCATGCACGACAGTACCCTCCAGTGTGAGCAGCCGGCTTTCCAGCATAAATAGACTCTGTCCACTCCCTCTACTGGCATGAATCACACTTTATTCTGCACTAAGTGCCATAAGATCGTGTCTGAAGCTCACTACAAAAATGGGTGCAATTCCTTCCTGTTTTTATGCTTGTTTTGGTAAGATCTCCCAACCCCCACCCCCACCACTCCCCCTCCACCACCCTAACCCCCTCCGCCTCCTTATTAACTAGTTAATAAGATTTTTAGACAGTCAGCCTTAAGGCACTGACAGAATTACTAGCAAAGAGTTAAATGATTCTTAAAACAAAATCATAAGCTAATAAGAGAATAAGTTACACACATGTGAATGCAGTAAGAGAATTAAACAAGTAGTATATGTTGATATTTTAAATGCATTTTAAGTATTAGTATTGTATGAATCGTTGTTCACTTTAGCCAAAGGCAAGTTGCCGCAAGATGTGATAATAAAGGCAAATAGTTCAGAACCTAAGTCCTGGAAACACCATAGTTAGCAAACTTCATATCAGAAAGTTTCTTATGCAGGAACACATATTGTCCAGACTCAGGATGGAAACGTGTCTGGACGTGGGATCACGTACCTATCCAGTTTGGCAATGATCCGGTGGGAACGTTCACTTTGACCCCTATAGTGAGCATCTAAGGTAACCTGGCAATGGGGAAGGGATTTTAGCCAAGATGGGAGTTAGCATCCGGATTTAATGGACAAATGAGATATCATTATGTTGGATGGTGAAATGTAATTGGCTGAGGTGCATGACAAGGATTATTATTGATATGTATATACTAAAGATAATTGATTTTAAGCTAAAGTAAGGCAAGAATGATTGATAAACAAATCTATAATTGATCTGTTTAGAATTGTAATGGGCAGATCTATTCAGAGAGATTCAGCTGCTCCACCCGAGAGCTGAATCGATCCTCTGATGATCTCCTAGCAGCTGTTGGTTAACTAAAGTTACGTCTTTGGTTCAGAAACACTGGCTTCACGAGTCTTGTACTTGTCTTTGAGTTTTCCTGACAGTACTGGTCACCTCAGGTACCCTGGCAACACCTCCCTTAACTTTTACTTACTTTTAGAAAACATAGAGGAACAGAATCACAGGATCACTAATTAGTTTTAACAACACAAAAAAGAACATACATGACAGGAAAAATTGGATTCTGATACAATACTCCTTTACTTCCCACTTAGTGTCATAAATATGCACAGATTTAAAGGCTAACATAGAATATAAAGCATATCTTAAGCTACAGTAACACAAAGTCCCTTTAAACACACATACTGGCTGTGTCAAAACACCCACTCTGCTCTGAACCCAGGTTAGTGTCTGTGAATTACACCTCAGAACCCCCCAGATGACTGTCACATGAGACTTTTCAAACTCCACTTCCAGAAAATGGTTTAAAATCTTCTTTCACAACACTGCTTTCCATCAACGGTTTGCATTCCAAAATCCAGTCCAGGTTTTCCAAATGACTCTTTTAAACAAACCTTCCACTCCACATTTCACAAAGAATCTAGCATCAAGGATTTTCAACACCCACTTCAGGATTACTTTGTGTTGACTGTTGTACAAACGACTCACAATTTCTTAAATGGTTGATTCCCAGACTCAATCGAAATGGCATCAAATTTTTGATTTACCTTTGAAGTCTGCTCTTCTATCATAATTCTGGTTACAGCTATTGTCACTTGCAGTCACAACACTGTCTGTTTTTCCCTTGAATTCTCATGACTAATACCTTGGTCTCTGTTCTCTTAACTTCACTCTTCTTAAGACATTCTCACTCCCAATTCCCTAGTTATCTGGACTGCATCTGGTTCTTAGGGAAGTCTGCCTCTTTGCAGCTCCCTTGTTCTGCCCAATCTTTCTTCTACTGGCAGAGTTGAGAGATGATCACTCCTTGGTGTGATATCTTCAACTGCAATATCCAGTTAAGACGAAATTCAAAAAAAACCTTCTAACTTAAAATGCCCCCTTTTGCTAAACAATGATCATAGGTTTCTGCCTTTTATTTATTCTTCACGCTGTAACCCTCTGTAAGCACAAGAGAAGCACAGTTGGATTTAAAACCAACATCCACACATACAAACACCTTTGTCCAGCATGAATCTAACTATAGGTTTTATCTTTCCTTAAACACAAACATTAAATTAAACCCACCTAAAAATCTAATGTTACCAATACAAATGTAAATCCTTAAAACTACCTTTGTTTTCCTGACATTTGCATAGACCCAAAATATTACCATTCCCAGCCAACCAAATCTATCTATATATAGTCAAACTATTATGACCATCTCATTATTTGCATCAGTGAAGACAATAAACTCACCAGTGTGAATCACTGAAGGTGCAACCCCTTTTAAACTATCATCTCAATTATCTCAATTAAAATAATAAGACGTGCGTTAATCAAGATGGTTCTATAGCTGAAACACTCAAAATCAGGTTTGAATACAATGGCACTAAGTTGTGCCAAGGGCAATGACAAACCTTTTGTCCCATTTCCTTGGAACCGCACAATGAATTATTTTAATCACCAGGGAAGAAGAGGGCTGTGGAAGTGGAGGAGATGTAGGATGGTTGGGGCGGGGGGCGGGGGGGAGATCACATGGGTCATGCCAAGAAACTGTGATGCTACATGGCTATAAAGGTAGTGTGAGGGGGAGGATTTCAGATTCCTTAAAGTTTATTCATAAGCCACAAGTAGGCTTACATTAACACTGCAATGAAGTTCCTGTGAAAATCCCCTGGTCGCCACACTCTGGTGCCTGTTCAGGGACACTGAGGGACAATTTAGCATGGCCAATCCACCTATCCTGAACATCTTTGGACTGTGGGAGAAAACCAGAGCACCCGGAGGAAACCCATGCAGGCATAGGGAGAATGTGCAAACTCCACACAGACAGTGACCCAAGCCGGGAATCGAACCCGGGTCCCTGGCGCTGTGAGGCAGCAGTGCTAACCACTGTGCCACCGTGCTGGGACAGTGGGACTGGTTCTGGGGGAGGTGGGACCTATACAAACTGTATGGGTTGCACCTGGGCAGAACCAGGACTGATGTCCTTGGTGGGATACTTATTAGAATGGTTGGGGAGGGTTTAAATTAATATGGCAGGGGTTTATGAACCTATGTAAGGATTCAGAGTAAGGGGAATCAGGAACAAGAGAAAATGACAGTTAGCAGAATAAGAAAATTGATAAGCAGAGAAATCAAAGGCCATAATTAGATAAGGACACAGTAAAAAATAGTAGGAACAAGGTAAGGAACGTAGAAAGGACTAGCCTTAAGGTTTTGTACCTGAATGCTCGGAGCATTCGAAACAAAATGGATGAATTAGTTGCACAGATAGATGTAATGAGGTATGATATAGTTGGGATTATGGAGACGTGGCTCCAAGGTGACCAAAGATCAGAATTAAACATTAAGGCTGTTCAATGTTTAGGAAGGACAGACACAAAGGAAAAGGTGGTGGAGTTGCACTGTTGATTAAAGAACCTACTCCTGCTTTTAGTTTCTATGTTTCTAGTAAAGCTCTTGAGGCAAAGGGATCAGGGGATATGGGGGGAAGAGGAGATTGGGATATTGAATTCAATGATCAGCCGTGATCAAAATAAATAACAGAGCAGGCTCAAAGGGCCGAATGGCCTACTCCTGCTTCTAGTTTCTAAATTGATACAATATTGAGGAAAGATATTAGCACAGATGATGTGGAATCTGTATGGGTCAAGTTAAGAAACACCAAGGGGCAAAAAACATTTATGGGAGAGGTATACCGACCACCAAACTAAACAGTTGGGTATAGCACTGGACAGGAAATCAGGGATGCATGTAATAAAGGAACATCTGTGAACATGGCTGACTTTAATCTGCATATAGATTGGGAGAGTCAAATTAGTCACAGTACAATAGAGGAGGAATTTCTGGCATGTATCTAAGATCATTTTCTGGATTAATATGTTGAGGAACCAACAACGGATCAAGCCATCTTGTGCAATAAGAAAGGATTAGTTGGGAATCTGGTTGTGAGAGAATCCTTGGGGGTGAGTGACCATAATATGATAGAATTATTTATCAGGGTAGATAGCGATGTAGTTGATTCTGAGACCAGGGTCCTGACTCTCAATAAAGGTAATTATGATGGTATGAGACATGAGTTGTCTATGATGGACTGGGAAGCATTACTGAAAGGAAGGACAGTGGACAGGCAATGGCAGACATTCAAGGAATTGGTGAACTCCAAAAGTTGTTTATTCCTATATGGCGCAAGATTGGAAAGGGAACTGTGGACAAACCATGGCTTACAAAGGAAATTAGAGATAGTATTAGAGAATAAGAAGCATACATATTGACAAGGAATAGGCGTGAGGATTGGGAGCAGTTTAAAATTCAGCAAAGATGGACCAAGGGATTGATTCAGAAGGGAAAAATAGAGTATGAAAGTAAGATGGCGGGGAACATAAAAACTGACTGTGAAAGCTTCCATAGGTATGTAAAGAGAAAAAGATTGAGAAAAAGGAATGTTAGGCCCCTTACAGTGAGAAACAGGGGAATTCGTAACAGGGAACAAAGAAATGGCTGAGGATGTAAATCCGTACTTTGCTTCTGTCTTCACAAAAGAAGACATGAATAATGTATCAGAAGTTCTGATAAACACAAGTTTCGGTGAGGAACTGAAGAAAATCAGTATTTGTAGATAAATGGTTTTGGGAAATTAATGGGTTTGAAGGTGGATAAATCTCCAGGGCCTGATAATCTTCATCCCAAAGTACTTAATGAAGTGGCCCTAGAAATAGTAGATCCATTGGTGGTCATTTTCCAAAATTCTTTGGACTCTGGAATTGTTCCAACACATTGGAGGGAACTATAGACCAGTGAATCGAACGTAAGTAGTAGGGAAGTTGCTGGAGTCTATTGTCAAGATTTCATAACGCAGCATTTGGAAAGCAGTGTTTAGGTTTATTTATTAGTGTCACATTCGGGTACACTGAGGGAGAATTTAGCATGGCCAATACACCTAACCAACACTTTCGGACTGTGGGAGGAAACCCACGCAGATGTGGGGAGAATGTGTCGACTCCATACAGGCAGTGACCCAAGCCAGGAATATAATCAGGCAAAATCAACATGGGTTTATGAAAGATTTATGCTTGACAAATCTACTAGAATTCTTTGAGGATGTAACTAGTAGAGTTCACCATTGAGAATGGTGGATGTGATTTATTTAGACATCCAAAAGACTTTCGACAATGTCCCATATTGAAGATTACTATGTAAAGTTAAAATGCATTGGATTGCGCATAGCGGCTTGTGTTGGATAAAAAGCTGGTTAGCAGACAGGAAGCAAAGAATTGGCATAAATAGGTCTTTTTCTGAGTGAGTACCTCAAGGATCTGTGCTAGGGCCCCCAACTGCTTACATTATATATTAATGATTTGGGCAGGGGAGCTAAATGTATTATCTCCAAATTTGCAAACAATACAAAGTTGGGCGGAAGGGTGAGCTGTGAGGAGGATGCAGAGATGCTTCAGTGTGATTTGAACAGGCTGAGTAAGTGGGCATCTGCATGGCACATGCAGCATAATGTGGATAAATGTGAGGTTATCCATTTGACAATAATAGGAAGGCAGATTATTATATGAATGGGTGTAAATTGAGAAAGGTGGAAACTCAGCAAGATCTTAGTGTCCTTGTACATCAGTCGCTGAAAGTAAGCACGCAGGGACAGCAGGCAGTAAAAAAGACAAATGGTATTTTGGCCTTCATTAAGAGAGGATTTTAGTATCGGAATAGGGATGTTTTACTGCAATTGTAGGACATTAGTGAGGCCACACTTTGAGTATTGTGAGCAGTTTTGGTGTCTTTATCTGAGGAGGGATGTCCTTGCTATAGAGAGAGTACAGCGAAGGTTTACCAGGCTGATTCCTGGGATGGCAGGACTGTCATATGAGGAGAGATAAGTCGGTTAGCATTATATTCATTGGAGTTTAGGAGAGTGAGAGGTGATTGCATGGAAACTTATAAAATTTTAACAGGATTAGACAGAGTAGATTCAGAGAGAATGGTCCCGATGGTGGGGGAGTCCAGAACTAGGGATCATCGGGTCACAGTTTGAGGGTAAGGCCTAAACTGAGGTGAGGAGAGATTTCTTCACCTAAAGAATGGTGAATCTGGAATTTATTACCACAGAAGGTAGTTGAAGCCAAAACATTGTGTGATTTCAAGAAGGAATGAGATATAGCTCTTGGGGCTCAAGGGACCTAAGGGTAAGAGGGAAGGCAGGATCAGGATATTGAATTTGATGATCAGCCATGATCACAATGAATAACAGAGCAGACTCAAAGGGCCAAATGCCCTACTTCTGCTTCTGGTTTCTATGTTGAACAGTTCTTACACTCAGAATAAAAACAATGGCCAAGTACCTCTTTAACTAATTAAAATGTATTCTATTGTCATGTTACACAACCAGAAAATAGAAACAAAGCACTGTAGCCTTTTAAGTACTTCACTTAGCTGAACTGAAATTCACTACTTGTGGCTTATGAAATTATTTTTAGAGAGAGAGTTAAAGACAACTATTTTACGTCTAGACAATGCAAACCATTAAAACAGAACACTTAAGGGGCAATTTTAATTCTTAAAGGAATCTGGTCACGTGGGGAATTAGAATGGAATAGCTGTCTTTGCCCCTCCATGCCTACCACACAGTAGGTTTAACCATGCTGCTGTTGCCAACAGTTGTCCCTCCTCTGACTCAGACAGAAGGCACGTTAATCTTTACAAAGAAAGATCCCACGTACATAGGACTCCAGTTCATTAAGTAGGAGGCCTACCACAGCGGGGTGGGTTTTAATCAGTAAAACCTGTCTGGGAAGATGTGGCAGCTTGGGAAGCTAAGTTTTAAAGTTACGTTTGTAGGAGCAATAATGTTTCTCTGGGTTCCCCCAACAAAACTAAAGTCAGAACTTTGGCTGGCCCAGTGCCTCTCCCAACATCTGCCCTTGTGAGACAAAGCCAGATGTGCATCTAATACACCCAAGTGCCAGGAAGGAACCTCCAGGCTTGTCAGTCTTCCCTTGGTTGGAATCATCAGATCCTTTGACTCTTCTTTTGAGCAAGCAGCTGGCTAGCAGAACATAATTGAGATCCTGCCATTTATATCAGACCAGGGACCAGATTATTGTCCCAAAATTGAGATAGGCACATGACCTTGAATCACCAATCAACATTCCAATTGCAGCACTTTCCCGCCCCCCCAAACCATTTTGCCTGCAACCAGTGGATAGCCCAGTGATCTTATTAAAAGGTCATGGGTCAGAGGCCACCTGGAAGTTTTGGTTTGTGTTGTCAACAGTACAGCAGCTGTCATGGTGATGGAATACTGTCAGGGTGCAAGCTTATGGGCGGCACGGTGGCACAATGGTTAGCACTGCTGCCTCACAGTGCTAAGCACCCGAGTTCAATTCCCAGCTTGGGTCACTATCTGTGCAGATTCTGCACGTTCGCCCTGTGTGTGTGTGGGTTTCCCTCAGGTGCCCTGGTTTCCTCCCACAGTCTGAAAGGCGTGCTGGTTAGGTGCATTGGCCAGGCTAAATTCACCCTCAGTTTACCCGAACAGGTGCCGGAATGTGGCAACTAGGGGATTTTCACAGTAACTTCATTGCAGTGTTAATGTAAGCCTACTTGTGACACTGATAAATAAACTTGAAATAAACTTGAAATAAACTTATCTCCCCGAGCCAATCCCTTCATGGAATTCAGAATGAGGCCATTCAGCCCATCGAATCTGCACCAACTCTCCAAAAGACCATCTTCCCCAGGCCCATGCTCCCCCTGTACCCACTCCAACCCATCGCCATAACCCCATGCATTTACCATAGCTAATCTACCTAACCTGCACATCTTTGGACACTAAGGGGCAATTTAACATGGTCAATCCACCTAACCTGCACCGGAAACCAGTGCACCCAGAGGAAGCCCACGCAGACATGGGGAGAATGTGCAAACTCCACACAGGCAGTGACCCAATGCCAGAATTGAACGTGGGTCCCTGGCGCTGTGAGGCAGCAGTGCTAACCCATTGTGCCGCCCTTGTTAAAAAGACAAAAATGCACAGTGGCACAGTGATTAGCTCTGCTGCCTCACAGTGCCAGGGATCCAGGTTCGATTCCCGAACTTGGGTCACTGTCTGTGTGGAGTTTGCACATTCTCCTCATATCTGCGTGGGTTTCCTCTGAGTGCTCCGGTTTCCTCCCACAGTGCAAAGATGGGCTGGTTAGGTGAATTGGCCATGCTAAATTCTCCCTCAGTGTATCCAAGCAGGTGCCGGAGTGTGGCGACTTGGGGATTTTCACAGTAACTTCATTGTAGTGTGAATGTAAGCCTACTTGTGACTAATAAATAAGCTTTAAACTTTAAGAATGCATAACATTGCAAATTTCCCACCTTGAGTTTTTCACTAAAAAAGGACCACATGAGAATTTATGCTCGGTGTATCTTGAATTTTTAACTAGTTGTGGTGCCATTTTGTAGCTCAGTGGTTAGTCAATTTTCAGAAAAATGTATATAGTTTGATCTCCCCAACATTCAAAATTACCTAATGCTTTGGACAAGATTCAAGTATCAAAGATGATTTCGGCAATTAGAGCTCCACATTGTAAAGACACAGAGCTAGCTCTCGTTAAAGAAAAGATTTAAATTGCTGAGACGCTTGGTTATGGTAAATTTAAATAGGTTATTTAATTCACTCGGCACCTCAAGGGAGATTAGAAATTAGAAGATAACTTTTTTTCCTTTCACAGAATGGAACAGGCAGCCAGCATTGCTAATTAATTTATTTAGGGAAACATGGACAAATGGCCGGTTAAGAAATGTTTAGAAGGATATACGTAGATGAACAAATACTCAAGAAACATCTTAGGTGAATGAGTGATTTAGCAGGAGGGCAAGGGTTCTGCCTGCTAATATAAGATGATGATTAATCCGCACTTTCCCTTTCCTCTGGGATCCCCTTACATGCAAAGTGACTCAGAGGGCATAATAACACTTCTCATTGGTTAACTGCTGCTGAAAGCAAGGGAAATTGAGTGCTGCGAATGTTTATTAAATTTGGACATGTCTTTTCGAGACCAGTCACCACAAGCGCACAAAGACGCTCCTTAAGCCGACCTCTTTGACCTCACCTTTCAGAGATGATGGCCTACTGGTATTATCACTAGACTATTAATCCAGAAACTCAGCTAATGTCCTGGGGACCTGGATTCGAATCCTGCCACAGCAGATGATGGAATTTGAATTCAACTAAATAAATCTGGAATTAAGAATCTGCTAATGACCATGAAACCATTGTTGATTGGCGAAAAACCCATCTGTTTCACTCATGTCCTTTAGGGAAGGAAATCTGCCATCTCTACCTGGTCTGGCCTACATGTGACTCCAGAGCCACAGTAATGAGGTTGACTCTCAACTGCCCTTGGGCAACTAGGGATGGGCAATAAATTCTGGCCAGCCAGCGATACTCATGTCCCATGAATGAATTTTTAAAAACCTGGCCCAATTTTTGTTTTTATTCGTTCATAGGATGTGGGTGTCACTGGGGCACTGGGCCAGCATTTATTGCCCTTGAACTGAGCAGTTGCTCGGTCCAAAGATGTGCAGGTTAGGAAGATCAGCCATGGTAAGCTTTTTCCTAGGTCGGAGGTGACAAACACAAGGGGTCACAGGTTCAAGGTGAGGGGGGCAAGGTTCATCACAGATGTCAGGGGGACGTATTTTACACAGAGGGTGGTGGGGGCCTGGAATGTACTGCCAAGCAAGGTGATTGAGGCGGACATGCTGGGATCGTTTAAGACTTATCTAGATAGCCACATGAACAGACTGGGAATAGAGGGATACAAACGATTGGTCTAGTTGGGCACATGAGTGGCACAGGCTTGGAGGGCCGAAGGGCCTGTTCCTGTGCTGTATTGTTCTTTGCTCTTTGTTTGTAAATTTTCCCTTACTGGCCCAAGACATGACGGTTCGGAGGATTATCCATGGGAAATGTGTGGGGTTACAGGGATAGGGTGGGGGTTACGGCCTGGATAATATGCTCTGTCAGAGACTATGTGCAGACTTGATGGGCCGAATGGCCTCTTCTGCACTGTAGGGAGTGTATGACTCTATGATTTCAGAGGGCAGTTAATAGTTAACCACATAACCACATTGCTGTGGGTCTGGAGTCACGTGTAGGCCAGACCAGGTAAGAGTATCAGGTTTCCTTCCCTAAAGAACATGAGTGAACCAGATGGGTACTTAGGACAATTGACAATGGTGTCTTGGTCATCATCAGACTTTTAATTCCAGATTTTTATCGAATTACAGTTTCACAATCTGCCATGATGCGGTTTGAACCTGGGTCCACCTCCCAATATCTCCATATGTGCCACAGTCTCAAATTTTATCATACTACACGCTTCTGAAGATGCTTTACTGCAGAGTTTCTCAAACTTTTGAAGCTGTGGAATCCATAGTAATCTCCCAAGAGCATCTGGGAACCCCAAACATTCTCATAATGTCGACACCATATTTCTACTGCGAAACAGAGAAATCAAATATAAACAAGTCTTTTCTAGCTGTATTTATGCATATATTAGGAATTAGGAAGATGCACACAGTCACAGATACATTCACCAGTGACATAAGTAAAAGTAAAGTTTATTTATTAGCCACAAGTAAGGCTTACATTAACACTGCAATGAAGTTACTGTGAAATTCCCCTAGTCGCCACAGTCCAGCGCATGTTCGGGTCAATGCACCTAACCAGCACGTCTTTTGGACTGTGGGAGGAAACCGGAGCACCCGGAGGAAACCCATGCAGACACGGGGAGAACGTGCAGACTCCAACAGACAGCGACCCAAGACAGGAATTGAACCCGGGTCCCTGGTGCTGTAAAGTAGCAGTGCTGACCACTGTGCCACCGTGCTGCCCATGGCCTCCTCACATTAACCCCTGGTCAAGCCTCCCATGGCCCATTACCAATAACCCCTGGAAGTAGTACTCGCATTATGAGTAGGTAATGTGATAATAATTAAAATGTTCTCTTATTAAAAAAATAATTAAGTCTTATCATTTGTCATTTATAATAGGGATGATGCTGAAATGCTGATTCTCATAATGGACACAAGCACTTCTCTCTCACATACACACTCACCCCTCTCTCTCTCACACAAATGCACACTCTCATCTCGTCCCCTCATAAGCAAACTCACGTCTCTCTCTCTCATATGCGCGCACACACACTCACACACACACCTCTCTCTTACACGCAGACATTCACTCCTCTCTCACAAACACTCACCCCCTCTTTCTCACACACACTCTCTCTCTCTCACACACACACACACAATCACCCCTCTCTCGCTCACACACAATCACCCCTCTTACACACACACTCTCTCTCCCACACACAATAACTTATCGCTCTCACACACACACACACACTCACCTTCTTTCTCTCACACACACTCACCTTCTCTCTCTCTCACACACACTCTATCTCTCTCACACACTCTCTCTCTCTCACACACACACACTCTCTCTCACACACACACAATCACCCCTCTCTCGCTCACACACAATCACCCCTCTTACACACACACTCTCCCACACACAATAACTTCTCTCTCTCACACACACACAAACTCATCTCTCTCTCACACACACACTCACCTCTCTCTCACACACACTCACCTTCTCTCTCTCACACACGCACTCACCTCTCTCTCTCGCACGCACTCACCTCTCTCTCACACACACTCACCCCTCTCTCTCTCACATATACACTCACCTCTCTCACACACACACTCACTTCTCTCTCTCACACACACTCACCTCTCTCTCACACACACTCACCCCTCTCTCTCTCACATATACACTCACCTCTCTCACACACACACTCACCTCTCTCTCTCACACACTCACCTCTCTCACAAACACTCACCCCTCTCTCTCTCACACATACACTCACTTCTCTCTCTCTCACACACACTCATCCCTCTCTCTCTCACACACACACACACACTCACCTCACACACACACTCTCTCTCTCACACACACTCACCTTCTCTCTCTCACACACACACTCACCTCTCTCTCTCACACACACTCACCTCTCTCTCACACACTCACCCCTCTCTCTCACACATATACACTCACCTTCTCTCTCTCTCACACACACACACTCACCTCTCACACACACACTCTCTCTCACACACACTCACCTCTCTCTCTCACACACTCACCTCTCTCTCTCACACACACACTCATCCCTCTCTCTCTCACACACACACCCTCACCTCTCTCTCTCACGCACACTCACCCCTCTCTCTCTCACACACACTCATCCCTCTCTCTCACACACACACCCCTCTCTCTCACACACACACTCACCTCTCTCTCTCACACACACACACCTCTCTCACACACAGACTCACCTTCTCTCTCACACACTCACCCTTCTTTCTCATACACACTCATCCCTCTCTCACACACACACACACATTCACCCCCCTTTCTCTCTCTCGCTCACTCACATGACCTCATTTTCCAGTGATTCTGCAATTCTGCTATCGGTGAAACACCACTTTTACATCACATCCACACAAAAACTGGGCAGTACAGCTTGGTGTCAATTTATATTCTGCTCAGCAACTCTCCCTCCACTCAGTGCTATTTCTGGGCATCAGTATTGAGAACTACATAGAACGTGATGAAGTCGTGCGCTTCTGAGTAGGTTTTCATGACAATATTTGACATTTTCCATCTGGGGCTCTTTCGTGTAGAACATGCAAATATGAAAACTGTACACTATAATGTACAATGGTGACATCCAACTTTGCACTTGCAATTCCAACTTCACAGCACAGTGGTGCATATTACAGAATATAAAATGAGGTTCACATTACAAATAGGAATACATAGGAAGTACAGTATTTGGTTCTTTTTACCCCTACCTATTTCACTTTCTAGATCAAACCGGGTGAGGACATGAAACCCAAATTAAATCCTCTTCAAAAATTACAATTTATTTATTTTCTCTTTAGTTTATCTCCTTTCCTTTCCTTCAAAAAACATTCTAATTAGGCTGCAGTGCACGTGAATGAGCCCTTGAGTACGCCATCTAAAGGATCGTTCATCTTCAGAGCCTTTCAGGTTTAATATCTGATCCATAACGTTCCATTGAACATAAATGGGTTAACAGTTTGGAAATCTCAACTTGAGTAACTACATGTTATTCATCACAACCCAGCCGAGTGAATTAAAGGTCCTATTTAATCGTCGAATCCTACAGGGCAGAAGGAGGCCATTCCATCGAGTCTTCACCGACCACGATCCCACCCAGGCCCTATCTCCATAACCCCATGCATTTACCCTAGCTAGTCCCCCTGACACCAAGGGGCAATTTAGTATGGCCAAGCCACCTAACCTGCATATGTTTGGACTGTGGGAGGAAACCAGAGCACCCAGAGGAAACCCACGCAGACACGGGGAGAATGTGCAAACTCCACACATACAATGATCCAAGCCGGGAATCGAACCTGGGTCCCTGGCGCTGTGAGGCAGCAGTGCTAACCACTGTGCCACAGTGCCGTCCACTGGATATGAAAAGAAAAATCAGGATAGCTGATCCGCTAGGGTAGCACAGTGGCAGAGTGGTTAGCATAACTGCCTCACAGCGCCAGGAAGCCGGGTTTAATTCCAGCCTTGGGTGCCTGTCTGTGTGGAGTTTGATGTTCTCCCCATGGCTGTGTGGGTTTCCTCCAGGTGCTCCAGTTTCTTACCACAGTCCAAAGATGTGTGGATTAGGTGGATTGGCAATAGTAAATTGCCCCTTAGTTTCCCAAGATGTGTAGGTTAGATGGATAAGCCAGGGTAAATGAGTGGGATAACAGGGACAGGGCGGGGCAGTAGGCCTGGGTAAGACATTCTGTCAGAGAGTTGATGCAGATTCAACGGGCGAGACTTTGTGGCCTTGCTTGTCCTGTAAACGTAAAATCCCACCTGAGGTCAACAGACCTTTCCATTTTCCGCCCCTCGCCCACTCCGATTTCTGTGGCGGACGGGGCGGTAAAATTCTGGCCTCCTTCTGCACTGTAGAGATTCTATGATTCTATGATCTCCCAGAATCAAAATTCTCTCCTTGATCCACTTTCTGGAAAGACTATTGATATAAAGACAGGAGAGAGAAAAAGTAATCAACATTTTGTTGAGTCTGATCATACACTCATGATAGTGAGGCAAGTAGACCCTTATTTTCTTGGTTGAGACTGGAAACCTGACACAAATGAGGGATTAAATATTACTTTGTTGGCCTGAGGACTTACACGGTGCATTGACCCATTGGGCCATGGGCAACTCATGTTAGAATTTCTTCATTCAAGTCACGTGCCTCAGCCAGTGGACATTACTTTAGATGGAAGTAACAAACCTAGTCGTGACATACAGTTAGAACTATGCCCAGCACATTTGTTAGATTATGTTGCTCTCATCATCAAACTGTGTCTCCCCTCTTCCCTTAAATTCAACATGATTCAGAACACTGGCCCATCAAACATTTAGCGTTGCATTTTAAAATTTTCAATACTCACAGATTTTTAGGAAGGAGACTTTCTCCAAATTTACTTGGTAATACTACAATCGTTGCTGGAGGTTTACAAAGGGCGGAACTCTCCCATTTCAAGACTACGTCCTGTGCCCAGGGACGGGAATGTGGAGTGTTTCCCGCTGCAGAGGCCGGAGGGAAAACATGCCAAATCTTCCGGCCCGACCTCATTAGTTATGAGCCTGGGTGTTTTACGCAGCGTTCATCATAGAAGCCCGACAGTGCAGAAGGAAGCCATATTCCCGTCGAATCTGCACCGACCACAATCCCACCCAGGCCCTATCCCCTTAACCCCACCTATTTACCCTAGCTAGTCCCCCTGACACAAAGGGGCAATTTAGCATGGCCAATCCACCTAACATGCACATCTTTGGAGTGTGGGAGAAAACCGGAGCACCCGGAGGAAACTCACGCAGACACGGGGAGAATGTGCAGACTCCACACAGACAGTCACCCAAGGCCGGAATCGAACCCAGGTCCCCGGCGCTGTGAGGCAGCTGTGCTGCCCCTGCGTGTTCAGTGGTGGAGTAGCCTGGATGGCGCATAGTCTGCCATTATGTCCAGGTATCATATTAAAAAGGCATCCAACATCTCTGACCCACTATTGAAGAAAGAAGGTGGACATAATGAAAATGAAGATAGGTCTTCAGGAGCATTCTGCGGCTGGAAGAAGAACTCCTTCAGGATACCAAATCTGGAAAGTCTACCTGCAGATGTATCCCCGACCCA
Organism: Mustelus asterias; assembly: GCF_964213995.1. Taxonomy (NCBI): domain Eukaryota; kingdom Metazoa; phylum Chordata; class Chondrichthyes; order Carcharhiniformes; family Triakidae; genus Mustelus; species Mustelus asterias. The sequence goes on along the minus strand of NC_135801.1, from coordinate 21,527,491 downwards.
CTGCTGCGGTGTCCCAGGGTCTAGGGTTGCAGACAACCTCCATCCCAAACCTCAGGAGACAGCCCCAGGCATTCTTCTGACGAATCCTGACATCTGCATGCCCCGCTGTACGAACATGTTCCACACTGACGTGTTTTCCTGCTAGCATCATGGAGGGTCACTGCAGCGGGACTGGAGAATCCCAGCTGCGGGTGAGGTCGGAGAATCTGGCCAAATCGTCTTTCTAGAAAGTGGATGGAGGAGATCATTTTGATTTTGACATGTGTGGGGGGGGGAATGGACCTTTATCTGTATCCATTAACGGGATGCAAATGATCTTCATGCCATCCTCTTGTGGGTTTTCCAACCAGCTATGGCGGGCACCAGCCGAGGATCCCGCTGTCAATTCACGTCGGGGTGAAACCAATTTCGGACCATTTCCTCCCACCATAGTCGCCATCAAACACACCGGCAAGGTCACGGGAGAACTCCACCCAAAGAATCATTTTGGCAGATACCAAAAAAAAACTGCCGCCAGCAGGGACGACATGGTGGCACAGTGGTTAGCACTGCTTCCTCACAGCTCCAGGGGCCTGGGTTCGATTCCCGGCTTGGGTCACTGTGTGGAGACTACACGTTCTCCCCGTGGCTGTATGGGTTTCCTCCAGGTGCTCCAGTTTCCTCCCACAGTCCCAAGATGTGCGGGTTAGGTGCATTGGCCATGCTAAATTGCCCTTGAGTCTCCTGGGATGCATAGGTTAGAAGGATTAGTGGGGTAAGTATGGGGGGGATTACTGGGATAGAGCCTGGTTGGGATTGTTGTTGGTGCTGATTCGATGGGCCGATTGGCCTTCTTCTGCACTGTAGGGTTTCTATATTTTGAAAGCTGGAAAGAAAATCTTCCAGGGCTCAAAGGGTGAAGTAAGAACTCGGAGCACACCAAGTCTAAATGTCAGGTTTGTTTTATTGGACTGAGAATGCTATAGCTCTTCAAGGCATTCTTGCTGCGTTTGATAATTCAAACTTTATTTTTGATTGAGCATTGGAGCTTTTTTTCTGTTTACCAGCTCAGGTGATGTGCACCAAATTCAATTACTTTCTTCAAGGGGGTTATTCTCCTCCAGCCTCTCTCTCCTTTGAAAAGCAACTCTATCCCGGCTTCCCCCTGCTAAGAAGTAGGCACAGACTATCGCATGAAGTGATTCTTCCGTCATTAGCAATTTTCACAGCAATGTTGTCCAAGATATTGAGTCGCTTTCATCATCAGAAAGGTTACCGCGCATCAGATTCAACAATGTTGGCCACATAAGCTTCGGGAAATTAAGTGTTCAAACAGCACTTCATCCGTTATCTCGCTAAATACAAACAAAAACTTTTCCAAGGCTTCTCACATTTACTGCAATGAAGTGTCGTTTCATGTTGTGCCATTGATCATTTTTCTAAGAGAAGCTCAGATATCCTTTGTTCTGTGTAATGCACTACAATCGGGTCCAATGATAAAGGGGTGGTAGGTGGGCTGATACAGTTGATCTCAGTGTTCCAAAGGAATCAAGCAAGGTTCTTACCCCTGCTCAATATCCGGTGACTCTAGCTGGAAAATGCATGCATGGATGTCAGCTGAAGGTAGCATTCGGACTGAGCCGTGATGCCCACCAAAGACAGAGAAATAGGATGACCCACTCCGCCCAACCTTGCAAGGCACAGGGAAGCTGCAGGAACGAGAGCCACAAAACCATAAATGATCAATGCACCATTTCCTTGGATAGTCACTAACTTGGTGAGTACTGACAAAACAAATACTTGCAAAGAGTATACGTGAGGAATGGATTGTTCAAACCATGTTTCGGGCAGGACTTTCCCTCTGGTCCCGCCAACAGGATCTTCCGGTCCTACCAACGGCGATTCCCCCACCGTGGGTTCAGCGGCAGTGGAAGGTGCAAACAATAATAAAAAAATCATTGCCAGCAGCGGGACTGGAAGATCCTGCCACTGGCCAATGGCGGGACACATCCACCGCCACAAAACATGCCGCAGGGAATGCGGAAAATCCCACCCCTTATGCAACTATCCAGCTGGAGTAATCAAATATGATGTAGCATATTCAATCAGTAAGACTGCTGTTAATGTAGATGCAAGAGTCATTCTTTTTGGACAATATGATTCACATTCATTGCATGGCTTTGCAATTAATATGATCATTGAATGTGTCAGAACAAATCAAGCTTATTGAAGCCGCCAGAAAGTTCAACATTTTTTTGTTCTGTGTTTCTTATATTCATTCGTGGGACATGGGCGTCACTGGCTGGCCAGCATTTATTATCCTTCTCTAGTTGCCCTTGACTTTGTAGCGATTGATACAACTGAGTGGCTTGCTTGGCTATTTCAGAGGGCATTCGAGAGTCAACCACATTGCTGTGGCTCTGGAGTCACATGTAGGCCAGTCCAGGTAAGGACAGCAGATTTCCTTCTTTAAAGTGAACCAGATGGGCTTTTTCCGACAATCAACAATGGTTTCATGGTCATCAGTAGATTCTTAATTCTAGATTTTTTTATTGAATTCAAATTCCACCATCTGCCATGGCGGGATTCAAACTCCAGAACATTAGCTGAGTGTCTGGATTAGTAGTCTAGCGATAATACCACTCGGCCATCGCCCCTCCTGTAGCAAGATTAAAACAGATAGATGCTTAAATATGGAACATGTAGTCCTATGCTGGATATAGGACTCCCAATGCAATTATCAGCTACAAATGGATGAACCATACAAAGTGCACATCCTGTCCAGTTCTACTAGCTGTTGAGCGGCCTAAGCAGTGGTCCAGGAAAGCTTTGTGGACCTAGGAAGAGCCGAAGTGCTGGCCTTAGTCCCACACTATTTTGAGACTCAGGCCCCTTTCAGATAGACCATAAGACCATAAGGAATGCTGCTGGAAGGGCAAGGGTGCCACATAGGCGGCATTGCACCTCATGTTTTCTTGGAGTGAGGAAAATTGGTCGACTCTGACACTCAGCTGGCTGCCATATCTGATCTGGAAGGAGGGAAGCAAACTTGGCAGCGAAGGGGGAGGTGGAAATAACCTTCCTGGGCCATCAACAACATTCACATTCTTATTATTCAAGAAAATTCCAATTGATCCTTTTAAAATTGATGCAAATTCTTAAAAGTCATTTTCAAATATTCTTAAGGCAATTACAAATACCACATTTTAAAGAAATTACAAATTTCCCTTACAGTGCTGCTTCCGGGTCAAAGGTCATTGCCATGATCCACTGCCACCCCATTTGAGACAGCCCTTCCTCCACAAAACAAACCAATAGTCTTGACTGACTCAAGATTCGTGAATCTAAATCACTTTATCAAAATAATATTTCCCTCCAGCTTCTCCTCTCAGTGGAGAAGAGCTCCAGTTCCAAGAGTCCATATTCAATATTATTCCCCTAATCAGTTATTCAGGTGTCTCACCTGTTCACCTTACCAAACCTCTAAAAATATTCCCTGTGGTTTCACAGAACCATAGAATCTACAGTGCAGAAGGAGGCCATTGGCCCATCGTGCCTGCACTAACAACAATCCCACCTAGGTCCTATCCCCGTACCCCCATATATTTACCCTCCTAGTCCCCCTGACTTTACGGAGCCATTTATCATGGCCAATCAACCTAACCTGCACATCTTTGGAGTGTGGGGAGAAACCAGAGCGCCTGGAGGAAACCCACGCAGACACGGGGAGAACATGCAAACTCTGCACAGACAGTGACCCGAGGCTGGAATCGAATCGAACCTGGGTGCCTGGTGCTGTGAGGCAGCAGTGCCACCATGACGCCCAAGTAACATTAGAGGAAAGCAGACTGTATGTGTCCTGATATCCATTAGCATGCTGAGTACAAAACCTCCGTTTTAAAACAAACTAATTCGAACATGTAACTGCAGAGTTAAACAAGATCACAATCTGTTGAAAATAATTTAGCATCATGCACTATGGGGCTCAAGACCCAAATAAAGTTAGATTTAAGAAAGAAACTACACAAATTCATCGAATCATTGAAAGGCTGATTCTAGATCCAACTACAAGCTATTCCACAAATGTTAATTCTGGTAACATTCTCCAATATCTATACTTACAGGCGCTAATTAATAGGTCAGTAACAACTCTCTCTTCATAAAATGTTTTCTAAAAATATATTAATTACATTTCACTGCCAATGGGCAAATAATTTGAGAATTGTTTTCTTATGAAGGAGTGCCAAGACTTGACAGCCTACAAAGCAGAGCGGTTAAGGTTTTCAGCATACGGAAGCTATGGAGAGGGCAAGTGAAATTGGTGACTCTTGATAGCAAAGCTGGTTATCGTAGTGCGTAACCAAGGTATAAATGGGGAGCAGCTCATGTGCAAACCACTGGCCTCACCCCCAGCAGTGCCCAGTCACTACAAAATTAAGAAGGAGAACTTAGCTGGAGTTCCTGCCCCTGTACAGGAAATGGGCCTGTTGTCCAAAGATGTGACTCAACTGTCTGCTACAATCATTAAAAAAGCTGGCCCGTACTCGTGTTTAAACTCACGAGAAATAGGGTGGGAACAGATAGGGCAGCTACTGCCTGTTAATTGTATCAATTGAGATGAAGTATAGGTGCAGGGCATTGATCGGATGGTTACCTGAGCACATATAAAAAGGCACTTACTGACAGAGGGTGGTGGAGTCAAGTTAGGAGCCATGTACTTGTCATGATTCACTCTGTGAATAAATCTATACCAAGGAAAGATTGACCCTGGTTTCTTCCTTCACCAACTTCCTACAGCTGCTTTGTGGACCCAGGAGAAGTCATCCTGTCCCTTACAACTCCACAAAATATTAAATGTTTTCTAGTTATTGAGGCCTTTTTGTGAGCCACCTGAATAACTGCATGGATCTGGAAATCTGAGTAAAACCTTATTCCAACCAGACCCACTGGATCTGAGGGTTCAGGGGTGGAATTCTCTCACACTGGGGCTAAGTCCTGTGGCAGGGCGGGAACATGGGAGTGTTTCCCACTGTGGAGGCCTGCGTGAAAACACACTGGCCCCGACCTCATTAATTATACAACCAGGGGTTTTGCACCATATTCCACGGTGGGGCAGGCTTGATGGCAAGTGGTTCACCATCGTGTTCAGGTGCCATATTGAAAAGATGCCCAACATCACTGACTCACTATTGAAGGAAGAAGATCGATCTCCTGAAAATGGAGGTGGACTTCAGGGAGCACTCTAAGACCAGAAGATGGACTTCCTGAGGAAAAAGAGGGATCTCCAAGAACATTCTGAGGCTGGAAGATGGACTCAGCCCAGGACTGAATCTGGTAGGGCCACCTGAAGATGCTTCCCCACCTCCCCACTACTCCGGTGGTATTCAAGGGGCTAGGGTTGTGGGCTGCTTCCATTCCGAACTCCGGAGGCAGCCCCAGACTTTGTTCAGGTGACATCTGCATGCCAAGTTGCTCCAAAAGTGTTTCGCACCCCGTTATGTTTTCCCGTTGGCATCACGGAGAAACGGGCACGGGTGGACGATTCCGGTTAGGCCTTAATTAGCATCCTATTAGAGGGATACAAATTAGTCAGCACCGTCAGAAGATCCAGAGAGAAATTCACACTGACCTGAAACCAGTGGGCCTCCTGCCATATTCTCCACCCACGCCCGCCATTGTACCCTCCAGCATGGGCTTGGGAGAATTCCGCCACACGTCTTATGATCACAGAAGCTTCATTTTAATATTGGAATCAGGCCTGCACTCAATTCAGGCAGCTGCACGGTCATCTAAAGGATCAGTGACTGGTCCAGCAATGGCCTCAATTCCCATGTAAATTGGCACAACTAAATTGGTGATTATTGCATCCATTTGAGATCCATAAAATGACTGCAATATCCCCCTTTATTGTATACAATGGTATACGAATTGTAGCACATTCACGTATGACTCTGATCATTAGGACACCAAATCCCACCAGTGACTTGTCTGTGTGGAGTTTGCACATTCTCCTCGTGTCTATGTGAGTTTCCTCTGGGTGCTCCGGTTTCCTCCCACACTCCAAAGATGTGTGGGTTAAGTTGATTGGCCATGGTAAATTGCCCCTTAGTGTCAGGGGGACCAACAAGATAAATACATGGGACTACGGGGATAGGGGTTGGGTAGGGTTGTGGTCAGTGCAGACTCGATGGGCCGAATGGCCTCCTTCTGCACTGTAGGGATTCTATGATCCTATGACCTGATTTGAGATTCATACAACTTGCCTAAGAGAGTTTGCCATTATCCCCTCCCAATGCTGCTACCTTCTTATCATGTGCTTTTTGAACCCAACTTCTGATTCTTTTCCATAATGTGACATTTTTGTGCTCCTTCTGCCTCAAAGCTTTTTTAAAACTTCGCCAAAAGACTGACCTTTATAATCAAATCGCGTACATGCATCCAAGTCAAGCTTTCTGCGCTAGGTTACAATTCAAGCTGCAATCCAAATACTCAGTGGAAGCAGAACAGCGCTTTTTACTTCAAGGCATTTTATATCAAATCTTTTATTTTGCTTTACAAGATTCAAAAATATCGGCCTTCTCTAAATCAATGACAGGGATTGTGAACTCGAACATGTTCTTGGTGCAGCATTGTATTTTCAAAGGCAACAGCCAATGCGTTATGTTCCAGTTTCTGAACTATTTACATATTCACATCTGTCTCAGGAATCTCCCTGTTCACTAAACGCATGAAAAACTGAATTGTACTTTCCAGTCCTATGCATGAAACAAAATGTCTCACACTTTTAGGAGCAAAAATGCCTTTGTAAAGCTTCATGTTACAGTGCATTGTCTAATTACCTTTGAATGCAATTCATGCCATTTTGCCTTTGTTTTTCTCTGGAGTTCCTTCTGTGGATGTGCAATAGTCATTTATATTAGGCGTATTAATAAACAATTTAATTCCATGGTGCAATTTGATGGGCAATGAGATCAAGCTTTGAGAAATGATAAAAACTTAATTCCTAAAAGAAAAGGCATCAAATAGTCTATTAATGGCTATGCAAATCAGTGCGGCAGTGTAATTATAGGAGGTTTCTAACCCAAGCTCAGATAAGATCTCATGTCCTTATCTCCAGAATGCAATAGACATAGGGCAGAATTTAATGCCCTCCTCAGGGAAAATTTCGAGATAGGGGGCACTTAATCAGGCTGGTGTTTTAGTGGGCATAAAGGTGTATAAGTCCCCAGGGCCTGATGAGATGTATCGCAGGCTGCTATGGGAGATAAGAGAGGAGATTGCAGGGGCCCTGATGGAGATACTTACATCTTCGCTGGCCACGGGTGAAGTCAGTAAGAAGTCTAACAACACCAGGTTAAAGTCCAACAGGTTTATTTGGTAACAAAAGCCACTGGCTTTCGGAACAGGCTGTTCCTTCGTCAGGTGGGTCACCCACCTGATGAAGGAACAGCCTGTTCCGAAAGCCAGTGGCTTTTGCTACCAAATAAACCTGTTGAACTTTAACCTGATGTTGTTAGACTTCTTACTGTGTTTACCCCAGTCCAATGCCGGCATCTCCACATCACGGGTGAAGTGCCAGATAACTGGAGTATAGCTAGTGTGGTACCTTTATTCAAGAAGGGAGTTGGGATAAGCCAAGTAATTATAGGTCAGTTAGTCTAACGTCAATGGTAGGGAAACTATAGGAAAAAATTCTGAGGAACAGGATTAATCAACACTTGGAAAGGCAGGGATTGATCAGGGATAGTCAGCTTGGATTGTTGGAGGGAGATCCTGTCTAACTATTTTAAATGAGTTTTTTGAAAGGTAACTAAATATATTGATGAGGGCACTGCAGTTGACATGGACTTCAGTCAGGCTTTTGACAAGGTCCCACAGGATGTCTGGTCCAAAAGGTCAGAGCCTATGGGATCCAAGGCAATTGGAAAATTGGGTCCAAAATTGGCTTGTTAATAGGAGTCAAAGGATGATGGTGGAGGGCTGCTTTTGTGATAGGATGTCTGTGACCAGTGATTTACAACAGGGATCGGTGCTAGGATTCTTGCTGTTTGTTATATACATTAATGATTTGGATATGAATGTCAGAGGTATAATTAGTAAGTTTTCAGCTGACATGAAAATTGGTGGTGTTTTTGATAGTAGGATAGACTTAGGCTACAGACTGACATTGATCAGCTGGTAAATTGGGCAGAACAATGGCAGATGGAATTTAATCCTGATAAGTGTGAAGTGATGCATTTTGGGAGGATATACACAATGAAAGGTGGATCCCTAGGAAGTATTAAGGAACAAAGGGACCTTGGTACACAAGTCCATAGATCCCTGAAGGTGACAGTACAGATAGATAATCTGGTGTAAAAGACATATAGAGTCCTTGCCTTCATTAGCCAGGGATAGAATATAGGAGCAGGGAGGTCTTGGTACAACTTTATAAAACATTGGTTAGGCCACAGATGGAGTATTGTGTGCAATTCTGGTCACCACACTATCGGAAGGATGTGATTGCACCGCAGGTGGTGCAGAGGAGATTCACCAGGCTGTTGCCTGGGCTGAAAAAGTTTCAACTATGAGGAGAGACTGGATAGGCTGGGTTTGTTTTCCTTGGAGCAGAGGAGGCTGAGAGAGAATCTGATAGAGGTATACAAAATTATGAGTGGCATAAACAGAGTAGATCATAAGAATCTTTTCCCCATGGCAGAGGTGTCTAAGATGTGGAGATGCCGGCGCTGGACTGGGCTAAACACAGTAAGAAGTCTCACAACACCAGGTTAAAGTACAACAGGTTTATTTGGTACCACAAGCCACAAGCTTTCGGAGCACTGCCCCTTTATCAGGTGAGTGGAAGTTGTGTTCACAAACAGGGCATATATAGACACAAACTCAATTTACAAGATAATGGTTGGAATGCGAGTTTTTACAGGTAATCAAGTCTTAAAGGTACAGACAATGTGAATGGAGAGAGGGCCAAGCACAGGTTAAAGAGATGTGCATTGTCTCCAGCCAAGACAGTTAGTGAGATTTTGCAAGCCCAGGCAAGTTGTGGGGGTTACAGTTAGTGTGACATGAACCCAAGATCCTGGTTGAGGCAGTCCTCATGTGTGCGGAGCTTGGCTATCAGTCCCTGCTCAGCGACTCTGCGTTGTCGTGTGTCGTGAAGGCCGCCTTGGAGAACGCTCACCCGAAGATCAGAGGCTGAATGCCCGTGACTGCTGAAGTGTTCCCCATCAGGAAGAGCACACTCCTGCCTGGTGATTGTCGAGTGGTGTTCATTCATCCGTTGTCATAGTGTCTGCATGGTCTCCCCAATGTACCATGCCTCGGGACATCCTTTCCTGCAGCGTATCAGGTAGACAACATTGGCCAAGTTGCAAGAGTATGTACCGTGTACCTGGTGGATGGTGTTCTCACGTGAAATGCTGGCATCTGTGTCGATGATCCAGCACGTCTTGCAGAGGTTGCTGTGGCAAGATTGTGTGGTGTCGTGGTCACTGTTCTCCTGAAGGCTGGGTAGTTTGCTGCGGACAATGGTCTGTTTGAGGTTGTGCAGTTGTTTGAAGGCAAGAAGTGGGCGTGTGGGGATGGCCTTGGCGAGATGTTCGGCTTCATCGATGACATGTTGAAGGCTCCGGAGAAGATGTCATAGCTTCTCCGCTCCGGGGAAATATTGGACGACGAAGAGTACTCTGTCCGCCATGTCCCGTGTTTGTCTTCTGAGGAGGTGGGTGAGGTTTTTCGCTGTGGCGCGTCGGACCTGTCGATCAATGAGTCAAGTGCCATATCCTGTTCTTATGAGGGCATCTTTCAGTGTCTGGAGGTGTCTGTTGCGATCCTCCTCATCCAAGCAGATCCTGTGTATACGGAGGGCTTGTCCGTAGGGGATGGCTTCTTTAATGTGTTTAGGGTGGAAACTGGAGAAGTGGAGCATCGTGAGGTTATCCGTGGGCTTGCGGTACAGTGAAGTGCTGAGGTGACCGTCCTTGATAGAGATGCGGGTGTCCAAGAATACAACCAATTCTGGAGAGCAGTCCATGGTGAGTCTGATGGTGGGATGGAACTTGTTGATGTCATCATAGAGTTGTTTCAGTGATTGTTCGCCATGAGTCCAAAGGAAGAAAATGTCATCGATGAATCTAGTGTATAACCTGTACATGAAGATGTTGGCATATTGAGGTGCGAATTTGGTCCCCATAGCTGTTCCGCGTGTCTGGATGAAGAACTGGTTGTTGAAGGTGAAGATGTTGTGGTCCAAGATGAAGCGGATGAGTTATAAAATTGCATCTGGAGATTGGCAGTTGTCAGCGGTGAGTACTGAGGCAGTTGCAGCAAATGCACAGTTCGAACAAGACCTCTTCACCACACAGGACCTTCAACCGATGCTATACACTAGATACATCAATGACATTTTCTTCCTTTGGACTCCCGTGACCCCCTCCTTCACTTGCAGCCTGGGTCCCTCAAGGATGCAAGGTCACTCTCTGTGTGCATTACCGGCAGCAACCACCACTCCCACAGTGGCTGCCTGCAATGCACAGCTATTCGCCTCTGGGGAGGCAGCAGGATTTCCACCCCTGAGGTCCTTAATTTGGGAAGGCCCATCACTGGTCACCTATGTGCCTGACTGGCACTTTGTAATCTGGCAAGCCTTCCCTCCATGAGACAAGGTGGTGCTCCTACAGGGCCTTCAACTGGCGGGTGAGATCCCTAGTGCCTGCAGTAAAATCTGCCCAGGGATTTCTGTGGAAAGGCATCATTGCAGATGGATTCTTGTTAACAAAGCTTGTGATGCACCTAGGATTAGGGATGTTTGTCTCATGCACCTTCTTTTAGCATTTGATCCTTTATCTTCCCTCAAGAGTAGAAGCACATTTTCACCAATGCGTTTACCAGCTGTATCTCTTGATCATCACTTTAATTGCAAAGTGAGTCACAATGTTTTACAGGCGTAAGAAGGAATTAAATTTCTTTTTTTTAGTTCATTCGTGGGAGTTGGGCGTTGCTGGCTGGCCAGCATTTATTGTCCATCCCCAATTGCCCTTGGAGGGCAGTTGAGTTGTCAACCACATTGCTGTGGCTCTGAAGTCACATGTAGACCAGACCGGGTAAGGACGGCAGATTTCCTTCTCTAAAGGATATTAGTGAACCAGATGGGTTTTTCCAACAATCATATCATGGTCATCAGTAGATTCTTAATTCCAGATTTTATTTATTGAATTCAAATTCCACCATCTGTATGGGTGGGATTCGAACCCGGATCCCCAGAACATTAGCTGAGTTTCTAGATTAATAGTCTAGCGATAATGCCATTAGGCCATCGCCTCCCCTGAACCATCACTCTCGTCTTAGGTTGCATTTCATATAAACAAAGCTGAGGTAATCTCAAAGCTTAAAGATCTAATTCCAATGCTGCAGAGAACTTCCAAAGCCCCACTGGGGAATTTGAGTAATCTTGAAGCACTCTAGTTCGTAGCCAGGGGAAAAAAATACACAAACTACTCGATAGCTGATCTAAACTGAACAGCAACAGAGAAAGTGAGCAATTTCTTTCTGCATAATTTGACATTTTTGTACTAAATTGTATGGTGACAGAGATCGACATGTACTCCCATACATATTCTGCAATGCTCAATTTAATATAGGGATGTTATGATCTATTTTCGCACTTCCAATCCAGGCAAATGTGTGCATAAGCACCATTCCAATCACCATAGATTAGAGAGTTCACCTCAAGTTATCAGCTCCTCCCATACACAAGCTCTAATCAACTGTCAAGGATAAAATGCTTATGGAATCATACAATGCTGCAGCACAGGAGGCTATTTGGTCCATCATGCCTGTGTCAACACTTTGAAAGAGCTATCCAATTAATCTGACACTTCGGAATTTTTCTTATACTCCTGCAAATTCAAAGGGCGGAATCTTATGTCTTTCCCCCCTGGTGGGGCCCAACTGATTGGATGGGAGGATGGAGGCTGGCAATGCAGCACCTTCCTGACCCATTCCCCATTAGGTTTGTGGTGGGAAGATCCATGAATGACCTTCCTGCCCCGTGCCAATTAACACCATGATGTGGACAATTAATGCTTTTTAATGGGCTTCATCCTGCTGTCATTAACCCAGTGGCAAGCGAGGAGGCTCACCCATGTGAGGAGCCTGACAAGGAAACACACCAGCAGGCTACTGGGGGTTCCCTTGTTCAAAGGCACTCAGTGCCTGATTGAGGGACCAAGCGTCAGGAAGTGGGAGGGACGTATCTACTGAAAACCACCTCCCTTAGTCTCTCCCTTGCAACTCCTTCCCTCCATCACTCACCTGTGCCTGGGGAGATCGAAATCTCAGTTGGGTACAGAACTGGCTGTCGCCAGGCAGGCATTTAAGTGGCCGGCAGCAGGTCTTCTCCAGGATCATGGACTCCAGGGATGGAGTTCCTGCTCTCCCAGGAGGTTTAGGTCAATCAGAAGTCGGTAGCTCCTCTTCCCATCAGAGCCACAGGAGAACAATGCTAGCTGTCAGTACATTCTCATAGAATTGCTACAGTGCAGAAGGAAGCCATTTGGCCCGTCATGTCCGTGCTGACCCTCCGACAGAGCATCTTTGAACTGTAGGAGCACTCAGAGGAAACCCACGCAGACACAGTGTAGAATGATATCCACCAGAGGCCTAGAATCAGCGAGGGGCCCAGGTTGCAGGTAAGCGAAGACAGGATGGGGGGTCACTGGCTGGGGTTGGTCAGAGGTTGAGTGCCTGATACTGAGGGACTCCCCCATCAGGATCTCGCAAGTAAACATGGCAGGGATTGCTGTTTGAATTCCCCTTTTGGCACTGCCCCTGGTTCGGGTGGGATGCGGTGTTCTGTGGGCAGGCTAAGCTTCATCCTCCCGCCTGATTAAATGCTCCCTGGCTCAAAGCATAACTCAGGGCGTGCATTAAATTCCACCCATTGTATTTCATACTCTGAGCTACTGACATCCATCTCTGCAGCATCATTTTCACCAAATGTATGAAAAAAAACTACCCTGCTCAATAATTAATGCATTTTCAGAGCAAAAATGTTGAAAATGTCTTGTTACAGCGTGTTGTCGAATTATTTTAAATATAATGCATGCTATTCAGTTTTTCTCTTTAGTGCCTTCCACGTATGTGCACTAGTCATAGAAATCATAGAAACTCTACAGTACAGAAAGAAGCCATTCGGCCCATCGAGTCTGCACCGACCACAATCCCACCCACGCCCTACCCCCATAGCCCTACATATTTTACCCACTAATCCCTCTAATCTACGCATCTCAGGACACTAAGGGCAATTTTAGCATGGGCAATCAACCTAACCCACACATCTTTGGACTGTGGGAGGAAACCGGAGCACCCGGAGGAAACCCACGCAGACACGAGGAGAATGTGCAAACTCCACACAGACAGTGACCCAAGCCGGGAATTGAACCCAGGTCCCTGGAGCTGTGAAGCAGCAGTGCTAACCACTGTGCTACCGTGCCGCCCATGTCAGACCCATTACTAAATAAGTATTTCTATGTCAGGTCATAGCTGATAAGCATTTACACCCAGTGGTCAGAATGCATCCCAATATCCAATCCTAAAGAAATGATTTGGCCACAATTTCTTCCAAATTATTCAAAGGCCGTGGTTAGCACCGCTGCCTCACAGCGCCAGGGGCCCAGGTTCGATTCCCAGCTCGGGTCACTGTCTGTGTGGAGTCTGCACGTTCTCCCCGTGTCTGCGTGGGTTTCCTCCGGGTGCTCCAGTTTCCTCCCACAGACCAAAGATGTGGGGGTTTGGTGGATTGGCCATGCTAAATTGCTCCTTGGTGTCAGGGAGATTAGCAGTGTGAATACGTGGGGACAGGGCCTGGGTGGGATTGTTGTTGGTGCAGGCTCCGTGGTCCGAATGACCTCTTTCTGCACTGGAGGGATTCTGTGAAATCTAGGGTTGAGTTTTCATTCAGTATCAAACATTTAACTGGGTTAAGATCTGGTTTCAAGCGGCTGAATGCCACTCGCGCACACAAATTGACTAATTCACATCTGCAGATGTACACACATGCATAAAGATTTTGGTTACACATTTTCAGGATTCCTCAGGTTCTCTCTCAGGTAGATAAATTTTGCAGTGTTACTCCCGAATGTTATTGATGACTCACTATAAAGAAACACAGCTGGGTTCAAAGAATTATTCTGCCAAAGGGGCCACAAAGCTTTCTGGATCTTTTTCAGAGAAATGCCTCATTTGGGACAGGTGGAGATGTCAAGAGCATTTTGTTATCATTGGGAAGGGGACGACACACCAGCAAACAAAACTGAACAAAAAACATCAAACTCTTCTCGGGCATGCACTGACATCTTTCGAAATAGAACAAGCACATCTGGGCCCTAACCTGTTGAACTGTAGACCACGCCTATTGAATCGGACATTGCTCATGAACTAATCTGCAATACTCTGCAACAGATCACCGTCAAAAAGAAGGAACTTGTACTGAGAACCATATGGCTGCCACCTCTGTCCAGGGAGGAGTCCACTCAATAACAGGGAGCACAAAATCCATAGAACCTCTACAGTGCAGAAGGAGGCCATTCGACCCATCGAGTCTGCTCTGACTGTTTTAACTCTTATTTATTAGCGTCACAAGTAGGCTTCCATTAACACTGCTTTGAGGTTACGGTGAAAATCCCCAAATTGCCACACTTCAGCACCTGTGGCGGCACGGTAGCACAATGGTTAGCACTGCTGCTTCACAGCTCCAGGATCCCGGGTTCGATTCCCGACTCGGATCACTGTCTGTTTGGAGTTTGCACATTCACCTCGTGTCTGCGTGGGTTTCCTCCGGGTGCTCTGGTTTCCTCCCACAGTCCAAAGGTGTGCAGGTTAGGTTGATTGGCCAGGTTAAAAAAATTGCCCCTTAGAGTCCTGGGATGCGTAGTTTAGAGGGATTAGCGGGTAAAATATGTGGGGGTAGGGCCTGGGTGGGATTGTGGTCGGTGCAGACTCAATGGGCCGAATGGCCTCCTTCTGCACTGTAGGGTTTCTATGATTTCTATGATTTCTATGTTTGGGTACACTGAGGGAGAATTTAGCATGGCCGATGCACCTAACCAGCACGTCCTTTCGACTGTGGGAGGAAACCGGAGCACCTGGAGGAAACCTACGCAGAGATGGGGAGAACGTGCAGACTCCGCACAGACAGTGGCACAAGCCAGGAATCGAACCCTGGAGCTGTGAGGCAGCAGTGCGAACCACTGTGTCAGACTGTCTGACAGAGCATCTTACCCAGACCCAGTTCCCTTCCCTATCCCCGAACCCCCATGCATTTACCACGGCTAATTCCCTTCATTTACATGGCTTGAGATTCTAAGGGACAATTAAATATGGCCAATCCACCGAATCTTTGGACACTATGGGACAATTTAGCATGTCCAATCGACCTAATCCATGCATTTTTGGAGTGTGGAAGGAAACCAGAGCACTTGTTCCCACGCAGACACAGGGTGAATGTTCAAACTCCAGACAGTTACCCAAGGCCGGAATCGAACCAGGGGCCCTAGCGCTGTGAGCAGGAGTGCGAACCACTGCTAACCCTGTAGTTAATAAGAGCTAATGGAAAAAATTACAATCCAAATCATACGGTTTCTTGCATAGCATTAAAATATTTGCCACTGGATGATTGAAGGATTGTCCTGTATCAGTGTAGTACATTCGTGGCTTGTTATTTCAGTGCTGTTCACTCATTAGCAGCTTCTGATGTAGTGGCTACTCTAATCATTAAACAAGATCCTGGCATTTCATCACCATTAGTTAATGTGCTGAAGCTTGCAATGCAAGTTTGATTCCTTGTGACAGGATGGGAGTGCTGCCCAAAGCTCTTCAAGATCTGTCTCATTATTCCCTTCCCTTCTCACACATTTCCTCTCCCACTTCTTTTCTACATCTTATTGAGGGGTCCTTCACAGGGAACGTCTGATTGCCGCACCCCCCACCTCCCACCCCACAACCCATTACCTGCTCTGTTATCTCATAGCTCTTCTTGAAAAGGTGTTTCATAGAATCCCTGCGGTGCAGAAGGAGGCATTCGATGCATCGAATCTGCACTGACTCACTAACAGAACATCCACTCCCTCGCCCTATCACCATAACCCCATGCATTTACTATAGCCTAACCTATGCACCTTTGAATATTAAAGGGCAATTTTGCATGGCTAATCCACCAAACATACACATCCTTGGACACTAAGGAGCAATTTGGCATGGCTAATCCCCCTAACCTACATATCCTTGGACACTAAGGGGCAATTTAACATGGCCAATCCCTTTAACCTGAACATTTTTGGAGTATGGGAGGAAACTGGAGCACCCGGAGGAAACCCATGCAGACACGGGGAGAATGTGCAAACTGCACACAGTCATCCGAGGCTGGAATTGAACTGGGACCCTGGCGAGGCAGCAGCACTGCCATCAGATGGCAGCAGGGAAGAAGCTGTTCTTGAGTCGGTTGGTACATGACCTCCGACTTTTGTATCTTTTTCCCGACGGAAGAAGGTGGAAGAGAGAATGTCTGGGCTGCATGGGGTCCTTAATTATGCTGGTTGCTTTGCTGAGGCAGCAGGAAGTGTAGACAGAGTCAATGGATGGGAGGCTGGTCTGCATGATGGATTGGGCTACATTCATGATCTTTTGTAGGAGTCATACCAAGCTGTGATACAACCAGAAAGAATGATTTCTGTGATTTCTGTGGTGCATCTGTGGGCGGCACGGTAGCACAGTGATTAGCACTGCTGCTTCACAGCTCCAGGGACCTGGGTTCGATTCCTGGCTTGGGTCACTGTCTGTGTGGAGTTTGCACATTCTCCTCGTGTCTGCGTGGGTTTCCTCCGGGTGCTCCGGTTTCCTCCCACAGTCCAAAGATGTGCAGGTTAGGTTGATTGCCCATGCTAGAATTGCCCCTTAGTGTCCTAAGATGCGTATGTTAGAGGGATTAGTGGGTAAATATGTAGGGGTATGGGGTAGGGCCTGGGTGGGATTGTGGTCGGTGCAGATTCAATGGGCCAAATGGCCTCTTTCTGCGCTGTAGGGTTTCTATGATTTCTATGATCTGTAAAAATTGGTGAGAGTCGTAGCTGACATGCCAAATTTTCTTAGCCTCCTGAGAAAGTAGAGACGTTGGTGGGCTTCCTTAACTATAGCGTCAGCGTGGAGGGACCAGGACAGGTTGTTGGTGATCTGGACACCTAGAAACCCGAAGCTCACCACTATTTCCGCTTCATCCCCATTGATGTAGAGAGGGGCATGTCCTCCACTACGCTTCTTGAAGTCAATGACTATTTCCTTTGTTTTATTGGCGTTGAGGGAGAGATTATTATCGTCGCAGCAGTTCACCAGAATCTTTATCTCTTTACTGTATTCCATCTCATCATTGTTTGAGATCCGACTGACGACTGTGGTGTCATCAGCAAATTTGAAAATGGAGTTGGAGGGGAATTTGGCCACACAGTCACAGGTGTGTAAGGAGTATACCGCAATCAATTTGTGATGGTACAAATTGTAACGTATCAATAAATAGTGAAACATTATGATGCACTCTACCCTCTATTGGAGGTAAGAGAGGGCATCTTCCTCTGGTGATTCTTTCTCTGAACAGTCCCTGGCACCCAGACCCACTTCTGCTGTAATCCAACACAGAGTGAGAATCACTGCACTGCTCTGCACTGAATCTCCGCTTGGCAGGGATAGTATCCCTGACAATGTTTTCCCAGGAAGGACGTCCTCCTCCATATCCTCTTCACAAACTTCAGGAGGAGGTGATGCAGCTGAGAAAGGCTCAGAGGAAGGAGGGAGGATCACAGTGAGAGTTTGGACATTCTTATCAGAAAGGTTTGAGCATAGTGGTTCTGCAGTTGGTGGATGCTGCAATTTCTTGCGCTTCATGCAGGTGACCTGGTGCTGACAGACAAAAAAACCTCCCTCTTTCCAATATTGCTCTCCCTCGTGTCCCCTTTATTTCTATTGCCTCTTGCTCCATCCAGGCAAAAGCCACAATGTTGGCTCTTCTTCCACCCACCTTATTTCTCTCTCTTGCGTTGTGCACTATGTCCACTTGCGTATGTGTAAGAAAATAATTATATGTAGCCAGTGAGATGGCAAGTGCGCATATGCAGGGCTTCTGCATGCAGGGCAGCGCGTAAGCTAGGTGGGAAAATAAATCAAATGCTTGGGGATTGGAGATGGCGGGTGCGATCTTAGTGGCCGTTCACACCCCGCTGCCACTGCAAGCGAGGATGGAGAATTTGGCCCTCAACCAAACCACCATTCATTGCAGCGGGATCAGAAAATCCTGCTGGTGTGAACAGCCGGAAAATTCCTCCGTCTTCTTTGGAAAGTCATTTTCAAATTGGAAATCATCAAACTCTCTGCTGCTCACTAGTGCATAGCTTTCAGGTTCAATGCAAGAAGAAATTAAAGGATATTTCTTATCATGAAGAATTTTGTGACCTGGGGGATCTTGCTCCACTGGGTTCAGTAACTTCCATTTGGCCGCTTGGCCACTCTTGTGAATGATGGGGATGCTGGTCCTTCATGGCTGCTGTCTGCCTTTTCCACTCATGCTCTGCAGGCAATTCCCACCTCCCAGTTATACTCGGCATCACTAATTTGTGCTGAGCTTGCCATTGGCCCAAGTAGAGCACTTACATTTGATGATAACATCGCAGGAGTAGATGTGGCATAAAATTTGTTATGGTTCAGGTCAGAAACTCCAAAGTGTTTCATGGAACCTGCTTGAAATATAAGTTTTGCACCTTGAATTTGGCATGATATGTTTCACTTCAGTATGATTCAAATGACCACTAGGGAGCTTTTATCGAACAAGGTTTAATTAAGAATGTAGTTGACATGTATAGTAAGAAAATTACCGATATCTTTTATCAATTACAACCAACAAAACAACCACAATAATGTATAACCCTTAACAAATAAATCTAAGATGTTCCTATCAAATGTTCCAATCCCATAAACAATCCTTTAAACAGGTTCAACACAGCAAAGACTAAAGCCCACGTGATACTGGAATTGAGTCCTTTGGATGAATTCTGCAGTTCTCTTGATAGACTCAGAACAGTTTGAAGTCAGGACAGCTTCTCGCAACACCAGGGAGACTCTAGGGAAACCACCAACAGCAGATTCTCCCCTTTAGAAAGGCGAGACCTGGTTTTCAGATAACCAGCAGAATTTCCAAATAAAACAAGGAGAGAGAGGGAAACACTTATTTTCAACCTGCTGCCTCTTCTAAAAATTAATCTAAACAACAGCTCAAACAGAAAACAAAAGAGCTCCTGTCACCTGACCTGCAGCTAGTTTTTTTCCTAAAAATGCAGAGTCATAAACATCCCAGTAAAAATAAACAAACCCCCATTTAGGCAGCAATAAAAAGACTCCTCCAGACAAACCGGCACCATAATGAGAAAATAATTGAAGCCAGAAAGTCCTGCTTACAACTGCAGAAAACATGATTTAGAAAGAAATAGCTCTTAAAGGTACACTAACATCACATGTTGGAACCCAAAAATTATCACGGCATTAGGTTCCCAAAGCAGGTTGGAAATCCAGGTCCAGGAATTACTAAACTCTTAGATCTCAAAGAAATAAACAAATTAATATAATTGCTGAAAAAAGAGACATGGTGTTAAAGCTTTTTATCTTGCACTCATCAGGACAAATGTGTAGGTGTTGACTATGCTAAGAATTACATTGACAATCAATGTAAGATTATCAATAGATTTGCTGTGTTGCAAAAAACAACATCTATTGACACACAAGGCTCTTTCCTTTGCAGACAGAAGGAACATTGGAGGACAACCATTCCCTGCTTCATTTCTCATGGCAATGCCTTGACCAATCAGAGTCATCCCGCCTGGTTTGGAGTTAAATAAAAGCTTAGCAGTTATCTGTTCCCTTCTGCATTCTTCACAGCAATGCCTCAATAAATCAGAGTCCAGTTGCCAATCAATCAGCACTCTCTTCTCATGCAGTATGAATTGTTGTTCCCTTTATGATTGGTATTCTTGTTAACTGTACTGATGAGTTCAAGACAAAAAGCTTTGATAACTGTCTCACTTTTACAGCACTACTCAAATTCTGTACTACCAAGTGACTATTTAAATTCACATGAACAAATATGGTATTACTGGCATGAGATCATAGAATAGAATCATAGAAACCCTACAGTGCAGAAGGAAGCCATTTGGCCCATCAAGTCTGCACCGATCACAATCCCACCCAGGCCCTATCCCCGTAACCCCTCATACTTACACTGCTAATCCCCGTGGCACTAAGGGTCAATTTAGCATGGCCAATCAACCTAACCCGCACATCTTTGGACTATGGGAGGAAATCGGAGAACCCGGAGGAAACCCACGCAGACACGGGGAGAATGAGCGAACTCCACACAGATAGTGACCCAAGGCAGGAATTGAACCTGGGTCCCTGGCGCTGTGAGGCAGCAGTGCTCACCACTGTGCCGCCATGCGTGTTATTTACAGAACAATTACAGTTGTTAAGTTGGACACATAACCCATTTAAAAATAACAGAGATGTATTTTGTTTTGTTTTGGATAGCACCTGACAAAAGACCTTGAAAATTAAAGCCTTCATCACCATTTGCAAGAGGAAAGAATGCATATAAATGATCTTTTTTCTAATTAATTTTCCTGGAGCTCTGGGAAGCTTGAACACTAAGGGATATCTGTCAAATCCCTAACTATTTAAAGATGGTCAAAATATTTCCCCATGAATTCCAGCTAATGAGGTAGTCCTTCGTGACTGCTTATTTATTTTCAATCATATTTCACACATCCCGCCACTCAGGGACCTGACAAAAGCAACCATCTATGTCCTTAAATAGATACAGCCCTTGCTAAAACCATTAAAAAATAAGGAATATGAATTTCAGGTAATTTAATTTTCTAATTTAATATTGTTGTTAACATTATAGTTGATGCTCCCTAGAAATTAAGACTCCTCTGGTCCTAATGAGGATCGTTTTAACAATCCTCAATTAATCAAGATTGTAGCTGTTCCCCCAGGAGTCAAGTACAACGTGTATTTATACACTGCCTTCAATGTCTCATCAGTTAAATATTTAGTAGCTGTTTGATTTGAAAACATCAAGTGTAGGATGAGAAATGACCACGATAGTATAAAGTTTAAAAATTGCTGACATTTTTGCATTTTCAACTCGCCATTATTAGTGAGGGAAGTCTTCAGCTGTCAAGCTAAGCAACAGGAGCAGAATTGAATTTGCCCTTGGGGGAAGGCTGTGAGGTGGTGGGGGGTGGGGTTGCATAGAATCAAGAGGAAAAGTGGGGAGTGGAGTTCCCATCGCCTTCCCGACTCCCTCCGATGCAGTCAGGGTAAGTGAGTGTCAAATAAGGCCAATTAATGGCCGCTAAAGAGACTTATTCTGCTGTTGGGCTTCAGAGGGGACCCTCCTGATTGAGCATCCTGTGTCTCATAGAATCCCACAGAGCAGGAGAGGCCATTCGGCCCATCGAGTCTGCACTGACTCTCTAGCAGAGTATTTTACCCAGGCTCTCAGGCCCTATCCCTGTAACCCCACACATTTTCCATGGCAAATCCTAACCTACACATCTTTGGGCTGTGGAAGGGAACCGGAACTCCACAGAGCAGGAGAGGCCATTCGGCCCATCGAGTCTGCACTGACTCTCTGGCAGAGTATTTTACCCAGGCTCTCAGGCCCTATCCCTGTAACCCCACACATTTTCCATGGCAAATCCTAACCTACACATCTTTGGGCTGTGGAAGGGAACCGGAACTCCCAGAGGAAACCCACGCAGACGTGGGAAGAATGTGCAAACTCCACACAGACAGCCACCCAAGGCCAGATTTGAACCCGGGTCTCTGAAGTTGTGATGCAGCAATCCTAGCCACTGTGCCATCTAACTCATCCCTTCTCAGAACTTCATCCAACTGATCCCCTCTCACATCTCCATCTGACCAATTCTGCCCAAGATCAGCATCTGACCCATCATGGAGGGCTTTGTTGATGGCAAGGGCTGCCTCCTTGGAAACAAGCCCACCCCACCTCTCCACTACCTCACCCTCACAAATGGCCCTCGCTCCCACTTCTGGAGCCTGATGCACTATCAATCAAGCAAAGACTAGTTTGTATGCAAGAACAAATAGGCTTGTATTCGCAAAAGACTTGGAGCACACCCATGCTGATGAACTGGTCCGGCGACTGAGGCAGGGGGGTTGGGAGCAGTCACCTTTATACCTGGACCAGGGGAGGAGGAGTCTCAGGCAGGGCCGGCAGGGGCATGCCCAGGCATGTCACACACACACACAGGCAATAAGCTTAACAGTGGTTTACCACAGAGCCTGCCTGAATGGCTCCAGAAATACTCAGGCACTTACCACCATTCTGTATCTTCCTCCATTGTTGCTGGAGAAGATTAGCTGCAGTACCACCAGTGGCCAGCACTCCCAATGGCATTGCTGGGACTGAAGAGCTGCTGGTCTTCTGAATGGCCTGCAGCTCTTGGAAGTGGGATGTTTACCCTTAAAGGGACAGAGTGCTGAGATTAGACGGTTAACTGCCTGAGGGGTACGCAATTGTAGCAGGACTCTCAGAAATGGCCATGGCAGGATTACTCCCAATGTTTCAGCTGGTGCATGGGGCCAACAACACCCAACCATTAAATACAGCCCGTGGTCGTCCCATTTGTTAGCAACTTTTAATGTGCATACATCTAAAAGCTATTAGAATTCAGGATCTCAGGTAGTGATAAATGTGTATATCAAATCAAGAACATCAGCTAATAATGCAAATCATTAGTTTGGATGAAAGGTAATTGACCTGAAAAGTTAACTCCCATCCTCTCTCCACAATGTTGTATAAGATTTCGTCATCCTGTTATAACAAAGGCATTGATAAATTGGAAAGAGTGCAAAGAAGATTTACGAGGATGTTGCCAGGAATAGTGGGCCTGAGTTATAGGGAGAGTTTGGCCAGGCTAGGACTTTTATTCCTTGGAACGTAGGACAATGAGGGATTGCCTTATTGAGGTATATAAAATCATGAGGGCTATAGATAGGATGAACGCACATAGTCTTTTTCCCAAGGAACGGGAATTGAAAACTAGGGCATAGTTTTAAGATGAGAAGGGAAAGATTTAAAAGGGACCTGAGGGGCAACTTCTTCATGCAGAGGGTGGTGTGTATATGGAATGAGCTGCCAGAGAAAGTGGTTGAGGCAGGTTCAACAGCAACATTTAAAAAGCATTTAGATAATTACATGGATGGGAAAGGATTAGAGGGATATGGGCCAAACACGGGCACTTGGGACTAGCTGGGAGAGCACCATGGTGGGCATGGACTGGTTGGGCCAAAGGGCCTGTTTCCGTGTTGTATTGCCCTATGGCTTGGAATACAAAAGCAGGGATGTACTTCTGAGGCTTTATAAAGCACTGGTTAGGCCCCATTTGGAGTACTGTGAGCAATTTTGGGCCCCACACCTCAGGAAGGACATACTGGCACTGGAGCGGGTCCAGCGGAGATTCACACGGATGATCCCAGGAATGGTAGGCCTGACATACGATGAACGTCTGAGGATCGTGGGATTATATTCATTGGAGTTTAGGAGGTTGAGGGGAGATCTGATAGAAACTTACAAGATAATGAACGGCTTAGATAGGATGGACGTAGGGAAGTTGTTTCCATTAACAGGGGAGACTAGGACGCGGGGGCACAGCCTTAGAATAAAAGGGAGTCACTTTAGAACAGAGATGAGGAGAAATTTCTTCAGCCAGAGAGTGGTGGGTCTGTGGAATTCATTGCCACAGAGGGCTGTGGAGGCCGAGACGTTGAGCGTCTTCAAGACAGAAATTGATAAATTCTTGATTTCTCGAGGAATTAAGGGCTATGGGGAGAGAGCGGGTAAATGGAGTTGAAATCAACCATGATTGAATGGTGGAGTGGACTCGATGGGCCGAATGGCCTTACTTCCGCTCCTATGTCTTATGGTCTTATGGTCTTATGACTCTATGGGCGGGTATTTTCCGGCATTGGGATGAGCACTGCCGAAAAATAGCGCCACGCATGCTCCAATGCTGGAAAATTCCCCCCCGCCCACCCCGAGGTCAACAGACCTTTGCGTGGACTGTGTCCCGTCCGCTACGATTCCCAATGCGGGCGGGTTGAGAAAATTTTGCCCTATGAGTCTAAATGCTGCCAGATAGGATCATAGAATTGAATCAGAATACTCACAGCGCAGATGGAGGCCATTTGGCCCATCGAGCCTGCACTGACAACAATCCCATCCAGGCCCCATCCCCGTAACACCACCTATTTAACCCAGCTAACCCCCCTGACACTAAGGGGCAATTTAACATGGCTACTCAACCTAACCCGCATATCTTTGGACTGTGGGAGGAAACCGGAGCACCCGGAGGAAACCCACGCAGGCAAGGGGAGAACGTGCAAACTCCACACAGTCACCCAAGGCCGGAATTGAACCCGGGTCCCTGGCACTGTGAGGCAGCAGAGTTAACTACTGTGCCACCATGCCACCCATTCGTTGAGTATTTCCAGCTTTTGTTGTTTCAATCCTGAGATTGAAGCTCAGATGGTTTGTGAATACAAGATGAACCATGAGATAAGATTGTGGCCCTGAAATCAATCCTGTCATTATTTATAGAGAGGACAATCAGGAAGGTTTTCACACTTTGCCCCGTGACTTAGCAGCTGAGCCAAGTCAGAACGCACCGTGAAATTTCACCTTCGCATTCTGGAAAAATGGGGAAATGATGTTCGCCAGGTTTAATGAGAATGGATCCGCAGCTGATTTCAGGAAAACTGTATGTGCCACACATATTAGGAAAGCATCACTGAGAATTTGGTCTTTGAAGAGTCAGCATCTTCATCAAATTGCTGCCATTTCCCCCCAGAGTGATTAAAATGACAGGAAAAACACGAGGGTTAGCAAAATCAAAGTTATATGAAAGACTGAAATGATGCTTTAGGCAGATTTCAAATCTTCAGAAAGCTAACAAGTTTTTTGACATGGATTGCCTGAGCTTTTTTGATCTCTAAAATTATAAATGCATACTAACAGAAGTCCAAATTTATTGGGCTCGGTTAAATCATTGGCGAGGCATTTTACACGGACAGGAATGTTATACCATGCATGACTATGGGCGGGATCTTACACCTTCGCTTGGGCGAGACTGGAAATTCCCACCTGAGGTCAATGGAGATTTCCGATGTCGGACCGTCGCCCGCTCCGATTCCGTGGCGGGCAAGGTGGTAGAGTTCTGGCCATAATGTTTTCTTCTGCCCCAAAACCCCACAAAAGATGGGGGTGGCATAGTGGCACAGTGGTTAGCACCACTGCCTCACAGCACCAGGGACCCGGGTTCGATTCCCGGCGAGGGTCATTGTCAGTGCAGAGCCTGCATGTTCTCCCCGTGTCTGCGTGGGTTTCCTCTGGGCGCTCCGGTTTCCTCCCACAATCCGAAAGATGTGCTGGTTAGGTGAATTGGCCATGCTAAATTCTCCCTCAGTGTGGCTGAACCGGAGCCAGAATGTGGAAACGAAGGGATTTTCAAAGTAACTTGCAGTATTGATGTAAACCAACTTGTGGCGCTGATAAATAAACTTTAAACTTTAAAAGAAGTCTTAGTAAAAATATAAACTCAGGAGTCAAAGCTTAGTTGCTCTTTAGTCAGGAAACCTTGCAAGATCAGAATCTGCTGGACATTTTTAGGCATTACTTTGAAAGAAAATGTCATGTCTGCACATGCTGGACTTGTCGTCTTTAATACTTCACTAGCAGATCTCCTGTGGTGTTGCTCATGATGAGCCAGAGAATGTGTTCTCTGTGATTGGCACAACTGTGCCGGGAAAGGGATGTTTGCAGGACTGAGTGCTGCATGGAAAAACATTTTATTTCGGTTTATTATTTCTTAGGCACGAACAGGGGAATTGGAATCAACTCTTAGCCCCGCAAAATACTGAGCCTTAAGAAGTGCAATAGATGAGTGTGGTGACGAGGGGATTTTCACAGTAACTTCATTGCAGTGTTAATGTAAGCCTACTTGTGACTAATAGATAAACTTTACTTTACTTTAGATGATAGTGGAGTCATTTGAAGGAAATTTGATACAACTAGATTTTATGCATAGCAGCTTTCAAGTGGGCCAGTCGGTAAACATATTTCCTAATGTGGAATTAAGCCACAGCATTACAATTATGAGCTTAATAAGATTGTTATGTGTTGGGACTGTGTCTTATATTTAAGGAAAAATGAACGGGGGTCGTGTGACCTGTTCTGAAGCGTGACAGTAAGCGTGACAGTAAGCCTCTGGATGGTTTGATTGTTAGAGATCTAAGGAAGGCTTAGTTTGATTGAGTGAGAGGAAGGTGCAAACAATGGCAGTAATCTGTATGTTATCAATGGAAAGTGTGAGCTTCAAAAGTACCAGGAAATTGTTGGGAATGTCAGGTTGCAAACAGTTGATGTTTTAAACTATCCATTTAGTTCCAAGATGAATAAGTTATGATCAAGAACAGCTTCTATCCGGATGCAAGGCTAATATTTTTCACAGTGCCATTGGAAAGAGTGCAGAGGAAGCCATTTTTGAGATCAGGTTCCAGGCTTCCCTACAAATCAATGAATATCACAGAGAGACAGCAGTTTTATGCGGTTAGCAGGCAGAAGGCATGACTTGAGCTACTACAGTCAAATGCAGGAGAAAGAGGGCCTCTGGTCAAAGAGACATGTCCCATAACCACCTAAGAATTCCGGTAGATTCATCCTGGTGTGGCCAGAAGGGGGAGAAAAAATCACTAGTACAGGGTTCACTACGATAAGGAATTTAAAAAACTCTCCAAAAACTAAGGGCAGCACCTGGAGTTGGTCACTCAAAAGTTGCTACTTGGTGAAACCTGGAGATGTGAACCCATCGCAAGCTGGAAGCTTCTGATTTGCTCGAGGACTGTAATTCCATGGAGAGTCTGATGTTTGAGAAGTATAAAGGGGGAACGAGCATTGCCGCAGTTTAAAGTATAAATTACTAATGAAAAGTAAACAAGGTTTAGTCCATAGTCAGTAGTGTTTTTGTTTAGTCACTTGTAGCAATAAAAGTTTTAAAAGCTTGAAATCATACAATCCCTACAGTGCAGAAGGAGGCCATTCGGCCCACCAAGGCTGCACCAACAACAATTCCACCCAGACCCTCTCCCCGTAACCCTACATATTTATCCTGCTAATCCCCCTGACATTAAGGGGCAATTTAGCTTGGCCAATCCACCTAACCTGCACATCTTTGAAGTGTGGGAGGAAACTGGAGCACCCGGAGGAAATCCATGCAGACAGGGGGGGGGATGTGCAAAGAAGGCGGGATTTTCCATCCGTGCTTGCCTCAAGTCTGGAAAATCCCGCCCGAGGTCAACTGACTTTTACATGTTCCGTGTCTCACCTGCGACAATTCCCGTGGCGGGCAGAGTGGGTAAATTCTGTCCAGAGAGTCACCCGAGGCTGGAATGGAACCCGGGTCCCTGGCGCTGTGAGGCAGCATTGCTAACCCCTCTGCCACCGTGCCGCCCAAACATCATTCTCTCAGCTATTAACCAGAATTTCAAATATCTTCATAAAATCTATCTGTCTCTACAGGGGTCGTGACAATAGGAAGGAAGAGCATGAAAATAAAGAACACCAAAAATAAACGACTGTTGGTGGTCAGTGGCAGAATGTGGGAAGTGAATCCCACAAAACCTCACTATGACACTTCGCTCAAGTTTTTTTTCCAGTTATTTATCCCACTTTTCTGAAGCTGCTGACACCAGTCAGCTACCACAGCCTCCTTTAACAATCTACCTTCATCATTCTCTGTCAAATCAAATGTATAATCTCACCCTCACTCTAACCTTGCAGCTCTGCCCTCCTGTCATAAATCCTCCACCTGTTTTAGATATATTGCAGTTTGTTTTGTCCATGCCCTCTAGGACCTGAAATCCTGCTATAAAATCGTCCGAAGCCTTCACTTCCCCAGAGCAAACAGCCTCAGCTTCTGCATAGTCTCATCATATTTCCAGCATCTAATCCCCAGCTATCAATTGAGTCACCCTTTGCTGCACCCTCGTCGCTGCCTTTATTCATAATTTCGCGACCAGAATTGCGCGCCGTGCTTCAGAAGTGGCCAGACAAATGCTGCGTGCAAACCCAATCACTTGCTGAGATTTGTGCCACATTTCTCTGAATGTGCAGTGCAAGAGTCTATTTGCAGGAAGGTCATCGGTTCACTCTATGGTCTCAGTCAGTTAATGGATAGCACTTTGGGCAGTAATTTTAACCAGTCGCTGGTAGGGGAGAAGGAAGAAGAAAAATCTAGGGTGGAATTCTCCCAATCGGGTCTAATTCCCGTGGCAGGGGGCAAGAATGTGGAGTGTTTTCCATTGCAGAGGCTGGTTGGAAAACATGTCACATCTTCCGGCCCAGACTGCATTAATTGTGGAACCACGTAGTCCACTGTCCCACACAGACGCCATATTGAAAAGGCGCCCAACACCACTGACCCACTATTGAACAAAGAAGGTGGAGCTCTTGAAAATGAAGATGGAACTCCGGGCGCACTCTTAAGATTGGAAGATGAACCTCCTGGAAAGTAGATGGATCTCCAGGAACATTCTGAGGCTGAAGATGCACCACCCCCGCACCCCCCCCCCCCTCCCCCCCACCCCGACCACCACCTACAGGACACCAAATCTGGAATGTCTACCTGCAGATGCTCCCCCTACCCACTGCTGTGGCATTCCAGGATTGTTAATGGCCTCCATTCTGAACTCTGTAAGCAGCCCCAAACATTGTTCAGGTAAGACCCAACTTCGGCATGCCATGTTGTTCCAGACGTGTGAGTTTCCCCGCTGTCGCCGCGGAGAATCAGGCCTGGGTGGTCAGACATTCACCCATTAATGGAATACAAATGAGTTTCACGCCGACCTCCAGTGGGTTTCCCAATCCACTGCAGCAGGAACCAGCAGATCTCACTGTAAATTCACAGTGGTGTCAAACCGTTTTTTGGGGCCTCCCACCAGAATTCTTTCTCCCCCTCCCGCCATTGAATCTGCCCACAGGGGCTTGGGAGCAGTCCGCCCCGAGACTTCCCACTTCCAGTTATTAAAGAATTTATCCCTCCTGGGCAGTACCTGTGTGGATATCATGTGACAGTTTATTTATTGATGTCACAAGTCGGCTTACGTTAACACTGCAAAGAAATTACTGTGGAAATCCCCTAGTCCTCAAACTCCGGTGCCTATTCAGGTACACTGAGGAAGAATTTAGCATGGCCAATGCACCCAACCAGCACGTCTTTTGGAATGTGGGAGGAAACCGGAGCACCCGGAGAAAACCCATGCTGACATGGGGAGAATGTGCAAACTCCACACAGACAGTGACCCAAGCTGGGAACCGAACCTGGGTCCCCGGTGCTGTGAGACAGCAGTGCTAACCACTGTGCCACCATGCTGCCCTATAGGTTACTGAACTGGTAAATCACAAACCTCGAGCAATGCTCTAGGATTCCAGATTTGAATTCCACCATTGTAAATGGGTAAATTTGAATTTGAATTCTAAAATAAACCTCCTGTGACAGGCGAGGCTCAATGATTTAACAAAAAACACTCCTACAAAAAAGTTCCCAAATGCCCAATGTCTATTGGTGGCCATTGCTGGATTCTCTCAGGTACAGGGTATCATCAATTGTACCCATGTGGCCATCAGGGGATTTAGCAATAACTCACGCAGTCACATCAACAGGAAGGGTTTGCACTCCTTCAATGCTCAGCTGGTCTGCTACCACAATAAGAGCTTCCTCCATGTGTGAGCTTCCATTCCTGGCAGCTGCCATGACTCCTTCATCCATTCAGGCTTCTGCAGACCTTCCCTCCAACAGTCCCACACTCCATGGATGGGGATTCTAGGGATAAAGGACATCCCGTGAAGAGATGGCTAATTACCCCACTGTGAGAGACCCAGACAGAAGCCCGGACATAAAACAATCAAAGGTATGGATGGACACTTCTATTCACAGCCCATGATCACGCACGGTCACAGCAAACTCTGACAAGTTGGAGCTCATCACTGCAATTCCATAGGGCGTTGGTGAGGCCACACCCGGACTGTTGTGTGCAGTTTTGGTGCCCTTAACTGTGGAAGGATGTCTGTGCTATAGAGGGAGCGCAGCAAAGGTTTATCAGGCTGATTCCTGGGATGGCAGGTCTGTCATATGAGGAGAGACTAAGTCGGTTAGGATTATATTCACTGGAGTGTAGAAGAATGAGAGGAGACCTCATAAAAACTTATAAAATTCTAACAGGGTTAGACAGGGTAGATTCAGAAAGAATGTTCCCAATGGTGCGGGAGTTCAGAACTAGTGGTCACAGTTTGAGGATAAGGGGTAAACCTTTTAGAACTGAGGTGAGGAGAAATTTATTTATCCAGAGAGTGGTGAATGTGTGGAATTCACTACCACAGAAAATAGTTGAAGCCAAAATGTTGTCTGATTTCAAGGAGAAATTAGATATAACTCTTGGGGCTAAAGAGATCAAGGAATATGGGAGGAAGGGGGATCAGGATATTGAATTCGATGATCAGCCATGATCAAAATGAATGGTGGAGCAGAATCGAAGGGCTGAATGGCCTACTCCTGCTTCTGTTTTTATCTGTTGTTGTTAGTTAAGGTAGAGCCTCCTTTGCAATGATTCCTGAGGCATCTGTCCTTCATCCTCCTGCCACTGCCACTCTATAAAGTGCATACAAGAACCCACTGAGGTGTCTGTATGTGCGTAAGTGGAGGATGTGCTTACAAGATGATTACAGTGACCGATCTGAGCTCCGCTGTGGCTGCGCTTGGCCCAGTAATGTTGTGAAAGTTTGTTGAGGGAGACAAAAGAAGAGATTATGAAAACTAATCTTGGAGAGCAGAAGCCTCTGTGTGTGCTGAAGTTTCCCGATGCAGATCAATCTTTGGTATGCTGTTAAATGGGGTAGAATGCAATGCAACCCCTGAATGATTACATTGCACTCTCTAATCACCATTTACACCATGAATGCCCATCTTGCCTTGCCTGACTTGCTCCTCATCTCCAACCCTTGCAATGTCCATGGCTCCCCCATTGATAGCGGTAATAACACGATGATAGGAAACCCCTCCTCCAATCTTGGTCCTCTTGTGTGCAGTTTGAACCCATTTCACCCGCAATGACAAAAGGGAGAGAGAGACAGAGAGAGATAAAGCAATGCTGCTGTCCATGGGCAGTGCCAGCCACTCCTGTTATACTGAAGGTGCGTGTTTCGGTGTTGGCAGGTCCTCAGCAGTATTTTGTCTCTGAGCCATGCTGAGGGGACAGTCAGTACTCTGGGCACACGCACCACTCACATGCACCCTCAGGCTCTCCCCGGATTGTCTTGCTGGAGGGTGAATATGCAGAGGCCTGTCCTGAGAGTTGGGCATTGCACTCACTTTGCCAGAGAAGATCAGGTCCGACAGACACAGGTCCTACACTACGCCCAGTTTCTGTTCATTGTATCAGCTATCACCACCTATGGTTGATGAGTCTGGATGGTTAACCTCCTCTGCCACCCGAGCAGGACAGGATCTCCCCCCCCCCCCCCCCCCCCCCGCCCCTCCACTTTCCATCATAGCCTCAAGGTGGGCCTATTCTGTATCTGCAAACCGAGGGCCCAACCCGGGTTCCAGGCACCACCACCCCCCTTTTCTGGAGACTTCATTCACACAAAAGGTAAAGCAATGAAACAGCTCTCTTTCTTCCCTCTCTTCAGGTTGCATTTCATTTTATTTAATTTTTACTGTTCTCTACCTTTTATTTCTTTGTCTTTCTTTATTTTTCTTCCACCCCCCACACTTTCCCCCTATTTTATCTTCCTTTTCCTTACCCTTTCTCCCCTTTCCCCCCTTTTCTCCATTTTACCTCTCTCCCACCTATTCCCCCCTCCCCCCACATCTTCATCTGTCACAGTTTACCCTCTGATTTTAGCTTCTCTGCCGTTTGGCCATTCACACCTTCTATTCTCTCTATGGGCTGCCGTTAGCAGCCTTTCCCCTTGTTTTTGTGGCTACGGTTCATCTTTCATTCCCTCACCCTGCAGTATAAATATCTCCCACTTTCGATGCCTTTTAGCTTTGACAAAGGGTCGTCTGGACTCGAAACATCAGCTCTTTTCTCTCCTCACAGATGCTGCCAGACCTGCTGAGATTTTCTGGCATTTTCTCTTTTGGTTTCAGATTCCAGCATCCGCAGTAATTTGCTTTTATACCTTAAGAGGACGTTGGAAAACATGAAGCTTGGGTTAATCTTGCTCTGGAGGTGTGGTGCATCTTCATTTGTGGTACATTCATCCAGTTTATGAGACTCTTTAGATTGTTCTTTGTCTACCTCAACCTCTCTTAACATCGATCTTTCCCATCAAACTTTCCAAATGATGATTTCTTATTAATGCCCAAGAAATTCCAACTCTCTCTTCCTGATCTTGGTCAGCAGAATTCTTTTGGTCTCAGATTTTACGAGCTCCTCTTCACTGGTAGTGTGACTTATCCAAGACATCTTCAACAAATCTGCAGCTTCAATTCTTCCCTGCGTTGCTTTGTCGATTGTCCAACACTCGGTTCCACATGTCAAAAATGGTGTGTTAAAAGGCAGTCATGTTTAAATCAGACCTGCACTTGCACAGTCCCACCTACAATTCCCCCATCCCACTCATTAATTGGCCACCAAAACTGCCTCCGAGTTGATTGAGGGAGCGTTGCCACCATTGTTTCCTTCGGATTCAAGTTTGGGACCTTTAATTGGTCCCAAATGTCCATTTCAGCCCCAAGAGGAGAGTTCCTGCCCAGAATCTCTGCGCTAATCTTTATTAAAAATGACACATGCATCGCCACATACAGAATAGAATCTCTACAGTGCAGAAGGAGGCCATTCGGCCCATTGAGCCTACACCAACAACAATCCCACCCAGGCCCTATCCCCGTATTTACCCCATTAATCCCCCTGACATTGAGGGGCAATTTAGCATGGCCAATCCACCAAACCTGTGCAGCTTTGGACTGGGGGAGGAAACCAGGACACCCGAAGGAAACCCACGCAGACACGGGGAGAACGTGCAAACTTCACACAGTCACCCGAGGCCGGAATTGAACTCGGTCCTTGGCACTGTGTGGGGCAGCAATGCTAACCACTGTGCCACCATGCCTTTCACCATACACCTGGGATCCTGTAATAACTCCTTTAAGGGCAGGAGGCAAAAAGAAACGTTTTTAAAAAAAATTTCGAACATTATTAACCCTTGTCGACAAAGTAGGCGTCTGCTAACCGATGGAAAAAATAAACCAGCAATCGAATGTCTATGCAACAGCTGCGGTGCTGTGTAACCAGCAGAAGGGACAGCAGATATCTGACACATTATCAGTGCAGAGATGAAGTCACCATAGTCCAAATGAGCTGTGGAGTGTTCTTGTTTCAATCTGCCATGTATTTGCTGCACTTGATTAGACAGCTGTATAGGCCTAGTTTCTAAGAACACAATCCATAATACTAAGAAGTCTTGCAACCAAGCATTAAGTCCCACAGTAGCTTCACAACAATGTGAAATGTTTTTAAACTAGGTTTTTGTTTCTTGCAATGCTAAGAGAGAAACTAAGTGCAGCAGGATATATATTTTTCACTATTCCCTTTCCCAAATCCATCCTCACATTGGCCTCTTCATTGATCATTAGTTGTGGTCACTTGACAAAGGTAGACCAATGTGTTTTGATGCTTAATCTTCTTTACTGACAAAAAGATGAAACAAACAGTGCAGTTTGGACACAGAACCTGGTGACAGCTATGCACAGGTCCATCGTGGCTGCAATAATAGCTCGTCCAAATCCACGATACCAATTATGTCACGCATGTTCACACTTGCTGTAGACATCAGAATACATAATCAAACAGGACGATGCTTAGTGTACCCATTATAACACTATAAATATTAGTGAGCAGAGTAAAATCTATGTGGTGTGCGTTCAAGTTTATTTATTAGTCACAAGTAGGCTTACATTAACATTGCAATGCAGTTACTGTGAAAATCCCCGAGACGCCACACTCCAGCGCCTGTTTGGGTCACACTGAGGGAGAATTTAAATTGGCCAATCCACCTAACCAGCATGTCTTTTCGACTGTGGGAGGAAACCGGAGCACCTGGAGGAAACCCACACAGACACGGGGAGAACATGCAAACTCCACACAGACAGTAAACCCAAGCCGGGAATTGAACCCGGGTCCCTGGCGCTGTGAGGCAGCAGTGCTAACCACTGTGCCACTATGCCACCCTTGATCTTATCAAGGTGAGGGATGAGAGAGCTAAAGCGCCTTACACTCACTTTGTCCCATTCATTTAAGTATTCAGCCGTCTGGTTTAGGTAGAGAACCAGCCAAGTGAAAACAAAGTGTTGCAAAGTTGAGTTTGTGAAGTTGGAATTTGATGTTGGTAAAGATGTAAAAATTGTAAAAATGCTTGAGGGAAAAATAACCATTGTGTTGTCCCTTTAAAAGCTGGTGTTTTGTTTCAATGCTTGGAGGTTTAAAATGCAAAGTACATCCAGAGTCCAAGCTGAAACATCTGTATCAAAACGTCAAGCAGTAGCCTTGACAAGGCAACCTGTTTTTTCGAATTTAGCCCAATCAATTTAAAGCAGGCACTCAGCTACCAGGAACCTATAAAATTTGAATTTGACAACATCAGACCAATCCTATCGTAGGAAAATTGAAAGGATATTATTAAACTAGAAAGAGTACAGAAAAGATTTACTAGGATGCAACCGGGACTTGATGGGTTGAGTTATAAGGAGAGGCTGGAGAGACTGGGATTCTTTTCCCTGGAGCGTAGAAGGCTTAGGGGTGATCTTATAGAGGTCTATAAAATAATGAGGGGCATAAACCAGTTAGATAGTCAACATCATTTCCCAAAGGTAGTGGAGTCTAGAACTAGAGGTCATAGGTTTAAAGTGAGAGGGGAGACAGACAAAAGGGTCCAGAGGGGCAATTTTTTCACACAGAGGGTGGTGAGTGTCTGGAACAAGCTGCCGGAGGTGGTAGTAGAGGCGGGTACAATTTTGTCTTTTAAAAAGCATTAAGACAGTTATATGGGTAGGATGGGTATAGAGGGATATGGGCCAAACGCGGAAAATTGGGACTAGCTTAGTAGTTAAATAAATTGGCAGCATGAACAACTTGGGCCAAAAGGCTGTTTCCATGCTGTAAACCTCTGTGACTCTATGACTCTATGAGGTCATCACAGGTATAAAAGTGAGTTCAGGGGGGAAAACAGGAGAGCATCTGAAGAACTGCCACCTCTTAAGCCTCAAGAGAGGGAGAGAGCAACTTTCAACTTTGCCAGCTTCAGACATCTCTTAAGAACACGCACCATCTAACTAGCGAAAGGTGCCAAATCAGAAAGAACTTACAGACAGAGGAATCCACAGAGGAACTCCAAAAGTTACCAATAGCCACAAAACCTGGTTGTATTTTTTGAGAGTGACTGAATTCTATTATTATATGTTTTGTTAATGAATGGATATTGTATTTATTTGAATAACATTCCGGTAGAATCTTATCTTATTCGGTATGTTATTTATTTAGTTAAAGTTTCCTGCTAGTTAAATAAATAAATTGTTAAGTGTTCATATTAAAGTAAGTGTCTGGTATTTCTGTTAGTTAACCACTAAACCCCACTGAAGAATAGTTCACACCTTCCCACACACTATTAACAGATTACGAGGCGAGGTATTCCTCTTTGGGGGATTCAGCATTACTTCTCAAAAGGGGGTCAACCTTCACATCGTAACAAAAGGCTCTGCTCCAACCATACACCCACCCAAAGTTCCCCCCTGCCCACTCTCATTATAGTCCTGGATGACCTCCTTCCCACTTCACCATCTTCACAGTTTTGCCATTGGTGGTCCAACGTCTTCTCCCTCACAGCACACCATGAATGCCAATCGGAAGGCGGATTGATTCCCCGTGACCAACTTGGGGATGGTACTTGACAGTCAGTCCAATGGCCTTATTCCCATGTCCAATTTTGTTTTTAAACAATAGACAAAATCATTGAAGAAAAGTTATTTTAAACATCATTCTATTCTCCTGGTCTCTTGCTGTAGTGTATAGAATCACAGAATCCCTACAGTGCAGAAGGAGGCCATTCAGCCCATCGAGTCTGCACCAACCACAATCCCACCCAGGCCCTATTCCCGTAAACCCATATATTGACCCTGCTAATCCCCTGACACTAGGACCAATTTCGCATGGCCAATCAACCTCACTTGCACATCTTTGGCGTGTGGGAGGAAACCGGAGCACCCGGAGGAAACCCAAGCAGACACGGGGAGAACGTGCAAACTCCACACAGACATTGACCCGAGGCCGGAATTGAACCCAGGTCCCTGGTGCTGTGAGGCAGCAGTGCTAACCACTGTGCCACCGTGTAAGCCCAAGGCTGCTCAAAGCTCCATTTTGGGCAGGGTCCCATACAACCACAGGAAGGAAACTTCCAACCCAGTGTGAGTTGAATTTGAAACTGGATCTCACAAATGAAATGGTATTGTGCGACGGTGCCAAATTTCTTCTTCTCATTTGCATTTAAATGAAACATATTTAAGTGCAACTAGAACAGAATGGCACATTCGTTCTGCAAGGGATGAGAAATTGTAATAATCAGGTTCTGTTTGAACATCAACAGAGTCCTAATATTTGTCAACCATTCAAAAATGACTGTGCTATTCCTTACTGTTGTACTTCAAATATAATAATTCCTCTGGATGTACTGGGTGAAAATGGTGCCTTCATGTAGTGACAACCAGGTTTCCCTGTGAATTGCATGTTAAATGATAATTTAATGCAAGGTGAGGTATTGTTCTGGAGGTACTGAATCATAGTTATGGCTGTATCCTGCACAGCCAATTTTAAAATTTGTGTCAGTTTGGAGAGACATTAAAGAATAAAAAAATGAACTGTTAACATTGCTGGATCCTGATAGACATGAAGCTACTTTTCCAAATACATTCTTTTTTCTCGCGCTTGGATCACAATTTCTGTAAACCGCAGATAAAAATAACTAATTTGCATGGGCTTTGTACCACAACCTATTTAATCATTCACTCAGTAATTCAATCCAAACAAAACAACACAAACCACTTAACAAAAACATATATTTTACACAAGCTGATTAGACTATTAAAATACACTGCTGTCTCCTGTTGACATTTGCCAGTGGATTGACTGTATATAATGTGCTAAGCATCCATAACTAGATCATAAAGGAGCAGCCTTGTGATTTTGTGTCACTTGCTGTAATCAGGCAAAGATGCTGAAAATGCAATGGTATTTTTAAACGTTTGAGGTATATTTTTCATTTCTTTTTTTTTAAAAAAAAGCCAACCAAGCACTAGGTTTTATTTCTGGAAGGATAGAATTTAAAAGTGAAGAGGTTAGGCTAAATCTGTTCTGAGCGCAGTTCTGGCCACCATGTTATAAAAAGGATAGAGACTAGATTAAACATCTAGTTTTGGGCTTATACTTGCTGGAGTTTTTAAGGACAAGAGGGGATCTTAGC
The DNA here is from genome assembly GCF_964213995.1 of Mustelus asterias. Taxonomy (NCBI): domain Eukaryota; kingdom Metazoa; phylum Chordata; class Chondrichthyes; order Carcharhiniformes; family Triakidae; genus Mustelus; species Mustelus asterias. Next base: position 21,489,831 of record NC_135801.1, on the reverse strand, counting down.
CTTTTGGCTAAGATCAAGTGTAGTATGGATTGGATGCTGTGCTTGGTCGAGGTCATTAGGTTACATTTAAGCTTCATTTTCATATGAACCAATTTTTAAAAGCGGCATCTCGGCCTTTTGGCTAAGATGCAAATGAGATCAAGCCTTGGAGGAGGAAACCTCCCCCTCCTCCAATCAACTTGGCTCATGTAGATCAGGCCCAAGACAGGTGTGAAGGCCCTGTCTTGTCAGCCTGGATCGGAAATGTCTCAACTTGTTGAGACTCTGAATTGGACTTGATTTGATTGAATTGGAAAAGTATAAAAAATATATATAAAATTTTAAAAGGGATTGATAAAGTAAATGTAGACCAAATGTTTCCTCTTAAGGAGCAATCTAGAACAAAGGTCACAGGTATAGTTTGAGATACGGTAGATTTAAAACTGAGATGAGGAGGAACTACTTCTCGCAGAGGGTGGTGAATTTGTGGAACTCGCTGCCCCAAAGCGCGGTGGAGTCTGAATCGTTGAGTGGTTTCAAGAAGGAGATAGATATATTTCTAATTTTAAAAAAGGGATCAGGGAATCTGGGGAACAGGTGGGGAGGTGGATTTGAGACCAGGGAGAGATCAGCCATGATCCTATTGAATGGCGGAACAGGCTCCAAGGGCTGAATTTGCCTAATCCTGCTCCCAATTCTTCTGTTCCTATGTTCTATGTTAGAGGCACCAATGGGGCTGCAGAGAAGATTTACAAAGATGATACCAGAATTGTGTGGGGATATCAGGCAAAGATTGACAGGCTTGATAAAAGAAGGCCTGATAGACATCTTTGAAATCATAGAATCATAGAATCCCTACAGTGCAGAAGGCAGCCACTTGGTCCATCGAGTCTGCACTGACTCTCCGACAACAATCCCACCCAGACCCTATCTCCTTAACCCCATGTATTTACCCCACTAATCCCCCTAACCTAAACATCTTCTGACTCTTATGGGCAATTTAGCATGGCCAATCAACCTAACATGTGCATCTTTGGACTAAGAGAGGAAACCAGAGCACCCAGAGGAAACTCACAGAGACACAGGGAGAACGTGCAAACAGACATTAACCCAAGGCCAGAATCAAACCTAGGTCCTGGTGCTGTGAGGCAACAGTGCTAACCACTGTGCCACCATACACCCTGGTTGTGATGGAATTTATACAGAGAGAGTAGTTCCACTTGTGGGGAAGAGCATAATTGGGAACCAATACTCCCCAGTCAGAAGTAGCAGCATAGCCAACTACAAATAAAATTCCCAACTGCCCCATCCATTGCTGTAGATCTGGAGTCACATGTCAACCAGACCAAATAAGGCTTGCAGATTTCTTGCTCTTTAGTAAACCAGATGACCTTTTACAACAATCAATGATAGTTTCACGGTCACCATTACTGAAAGCTTTATATTCCAGATATTATTAATTGAATTTAAATTCCACTATTAGACATGTTCCCATGACATTCTCCTTGACCTCTCAATTACTAGGACCCAATGACATTACTACTACTCCAGCATTTCCCCTCCAATCTCCATTGACCTCACAAACCATCCTGCTACTTCAATCAAATTGTCAATTAGTGCCCCATTGGAGACATCTCTGGTGCTGAAGGCCCAGATCAACAAGGACTAAATTGAGACTGCCCCAACTCATATCACACAGAAGCTCCACAGTTAATGAATAGCCTTAGAGTCAACAAATAAAGGAGAGTTTTGCTGCCAATCTGGGATGGATTTGTACTCAGGTCCACATGTAATAGGTCACCATCTGCTACTCTTAATATGAGGTGGAGATGCCAGCGTTGGACTGGGGTGGGCACAGTAAGAAGTCTCACAACACTAGGTTAAAGTTCAACAGGTTTATTTGGAATCATGAGCTTCAGGTGATGAAGGAGCAACTCTCTGAAAGTTTGTAATTCCAAATAAACCTGTTAGATTTTAACCTGATGTTGTGAGACTTATTTCTGTGCCAACCCTTAATATGAAGAGAGGAGTTACATACAGGTACATGAAATTATGTGTGCTGATATTTTGTTAAGGTATGAATTAGATCATAAATATACTTAATGAGTGAGCGTGTGGCTAAGTGGTAAGCTGCAAGTTCATCGCTTTGGAGATTTTCATATGACAGTTATTTTCTATAAAAGTCAAGACTTTCCTTATCGAGAGGGGAGGGTTGTAAAGTTTATTCATTTGGCAAAATGAGTTGACATTGGGAGTAGATTCGGACTGGGTGAAGAGAGTAGGATATACCTTTAGAAAATCACCCATTCCAGGCTTATAGAGACAGGCCAGAAAGTAATCTAGAAAAAAGAGATCCTCTGCCAAAAGGTCAAAAAATGGCCTTTGCGATTTCTTTCCCATTGCTTCGCTGCAAGCGTGATCCTCCCACTAAAGACTCACTTCACCACATTTAAAACATTGTTTCCCCATTAAATATACATTTCTGTAAAGCCAAAAACAGGTCCAATGAGAGCTTGGATGTTGCCTGCAGCACTCAGGGAAAGATCAGTGAAATCCTTAAATCCCATTTCTAGCACCTGGGCAATCTAATAGTGGATTGTTCCACCTTTTCTAATTAGGTCAATATACAGGATTTGGGCCTTCTAAGTACATAAACTGAAGAGGGAAAATCTGCTGGAGGACAACATCCTGCTGATGACAAAGAAATCGAAGGGATGGAGTGGGCTGGCACGGTGACACAGTGGTTAGCACTGCTGCCTCACAGCACCAGGAACCTGGGTTCAATTCCAACCTCGGGTCGCTATCTGTGTGGAGTTTGCACGTTCTCTTCGTGTCTGCGTGGGTTTCCTCCAGGTGCTCTGGTTTCCTCCTACAGTCCAAAGATGTGCGGGTTAGGTTGATTGGCCATGCTAAATTGACCCTGAGTGTCAGGGGATTAGCAGGGTAAATATGTGGGGTTACCGAAATAGGGCCTGGGTGGGATTGTGGTCAGTGCAGACTTGATGGGCCAAATGGCTGCCTTCTGTACTGTAGGGATTCTATGAGAGAGAAGGTAGGCCCAACCATGCAGCTGCCAGCAACACATGTCAACAACAAGACCTGTATCAATTTTTTCCTGATGTGGAGATGCCGGCGTTGGACTGGGGTAAACACAGTAAGAAGTTTAACAACACCAGGTTAAAGTCCAACAGGTTTATTTGGTAGCAAAAGCCACACAAGCTTTCGAAGCTCTAAGCCCCTTCTTCAGGTGAGTGGGAATTCTGTTCACAAACAGAGTTTATAAAGACACAGACTCAATTTACATGAATAATGGTTGGAATGCGAATACTTACAACTAATCAAGTCTTTAAGAAACAAAACAATGGGAGTGGAGAGAGCATCAAGACAGGCTAAAAAGATGTGTATTGTCTCCAGACAAGACAGCCAGTGAAACTCTGCAGGTCCACGCAACTGTGGGCGTTACAAATAGTGTGACATGAACCCAATATCCCGGTTGAGGCCGTCCGCGTGTGTGCGGAACTTGGCTATCAGTTTCTGCTCAGCGACTCTCACCTGAAGAAGGGGCTTAGAGCTTCGAAAGCTTGTGTGGCTTTTGCTACCAAATAAACCTGTTGGACTTTAACCTGGTGTTGTTAAACTTCTTACTCAATTTTTTCCACCAAGGAAGTTGCTCTCTATTAACACAACACAATAAAGCCTTTCATGACCTCTTGCCTCCTCTCAATCACCATGTACATCTAACATAATACCTCCAATATCCACTCTCAGAGAGTTCCGTTACAAATATTAGTCACCATATTTTGGGGCGGCGCACTGTTGCTTCACAGCACCAGGGACCCAGGTTCAATTCTGGCCTCAGGTGATTGTGTGAAGTTTGCACCTTTTCCCAGTGTCTGCTCTGGTTTCCTCCCACAGTCCAAAGATGTGCGGGTTAGGTTCATTGTCCATGCTAAATTAATCCTTAGTGTCAGAAGGACTAGCTTGGATAAATATATGGGGTTACAGGGATAGGGCCTGGATGGGATTCTGCTTCTGTATTGTAGGGATTCTACGATTCTTCTGCAAAGAAAGATGACAAGAGAAAAATTAGATAAGACTAAATGACCAGGAATGTACACATGTATTCATACTTTGTCCCTTTATTGGGCCTTACTACAAACTGCTACCTCTCATCACCACACTCCTCATACCAAAAATAATCCAAACCTCTTAATCCTGCATGCTGTTGTCTCAGTGTTCGAGGTTATGGATTTTAAACCAAAACTGGACCATTTAAGCCCTTGAGGGTCTGTGACTTGCAATAGTAAAGGCAAAGTTATTTCAGGACCTTTAATGGAGGTGTCTGGATTGCTTGAGTAAAACTGTTCAATCCATTCCAACAATGTTTATGCAGGGACCCAGCCTCCTTCACCTCTCCTCCCCAAATCACCTCTCACTTTGTCAACTTTACACTCCTTCCACAGTGGTTAGCAATGCTGCCTCACAGCGCCAGGGACAGGGTTCAATTCCCGGCTTGGGTCACTGTCTGGGCAGAGTGTGCACATTCTCCCCGTGTCTGCATGGGTTTCCTCCGGGCGCTCCGGTTTCCTCCCACAGTCCAAAGATATGCGGGTTAGGTGCATTGGCCATGCTAAATTCTCCGTCAGTTTACCCGAACAGGCACCGGAGTGTGGTGACTAGGCGATTTTCACAGTAACTTAATTGCAGTGTTGACGTAAGCCTACTTGTGACAATAATAAATAAAACTTTTTTTAAAAACTTGAAAACTTCTGCCAAATTTCTTGACGTTGATCTCTACATAGGTTTAAAATAATGCGGCTAGAATAATCTCACATCGTGAGACAATGCCACAACTGTAGAGTTGTCAAAGCTTGAATCAATTAACTAGACATGCACACAACAATTATTTTTTACCTTGCAATACCCAAGTGTATCAGTATGGGTGAGAAGTTAAGAATGCAATGGGCAGGATAGCGTTTATAATGAAAAGCATCAAGCATTACCAACCTGGTAACCGAATGGGAGGATCTGCACGTATTCTCAGAGAAATAGCCAGCAATTATACGATAACTTCTGAACCACTTGAATATTTATAAAGCACCAAGGCCAGATTGTATCTGGCAATATTTTATGAAATAAAGTTAGAAATTTCAGCCACTCTGATGAAACATGTTAGTCGGTCATTGAACTGGGTGGCTCCAGAAAATAGCTAATGTTATTCCAGTCTTTATAACAGATCAGCAGCAAGGTCCTGGCTTATTAGCTGGACACTTATCGTTGGGAGAAATACTGACGTTTACTCGGAAGGGCAAAATTCAAGGGTATCCATCATAATTTTATGGGAATAACTCATGCCAAAAAATGATTCAATTTTAATTGAGAAACATAGTTTCTTTGACACTCTGACTTTCTAAAACTATTCAACAAAGCTTTCTGCAACAGTTTCTGGCAAAGCCAAATGCTGGTGAAAAGTTTATTCATTAGTGTCACAAGTTGGCATACACTAACACTGCATTGAAGTTACTGTGAAAATCCCAGAGTTGCCGCATTCCAGCGCCTGTTCAGATACACTGAGGGAGAATTTAGCATGGCTAATGCACCTAACCAGCATGTCTTTCGGACTGTGGGAGGAAACTGGAGAACCTGGAGGAAACCCAGGTAGACAAGCGGAGAATGTGCATTCTCCACACAGACAAGCCAGCAATCCCTGGTTCTGTGAGGCGGCAGTGTTAACCACTGTGCCACCGTGCCACCCACAAGGTCAAGAATGAAGTTAAAATTTGAATATTAAGTTGGTTAGATGATGGGGGATAAAAAGGTGTGAGAGGGGGCGGGGGGGCGTGGGGGGGGGGGCGGTGGCTGAGGCACATTGCAAATACATGATTGTTTAGAGAACCATAGAAGCAGAAATAGTGCCCGAGGGTGAGAAAGTTTCTAATGCCAACACCAGAGACAGATGAGCAAACTACAGGGCAGGAAGCCCAGGATCTAATTAGAAAACACATGGAATGTGGGGGGATAATGAAACACCTAAATGTGTTTATCATGGGGAGTTGGCGTGGGTTTTATGAGGGGGGCGTCATGCTGAACAAAATTACAAAAATTAATGGAAGAAATGGTGGATCTAGGAGTACCTTTGGAGAGCTCAGTGAAACCAGCTCACTGCAAGCAGCATGCAGCCGCAATAAGCTAGCTGCATCTCAGCATGAAGAGCCAAAGGGAAAGAGCATTAACTTGAGGAGGGGATAATGAGTCAGTACAAAGGTTGGGTACAGCCTCACCTGGAGATGGTGCACGACTCAATCACTAATCCCCAGCAAGGTTATTCAGACATTAGAAGCAGTGCGGAATAGGACAATCGACGCAACATTGGTGGCAGTGACACATTGGAAAGAATTGGCGGGGGGTAAGGAGCAGCAGATTAGGAGAGGGACACTTCACCACATCCCAGATTAGCTGCCTCACAGAGAGATCGACTGTTCCACGTTAATTAGTTCCTTGAAACACCTGAAGCCCTGGCACGGAAAAACAATAATGCTCAAAATATGAGTTGTTGTGGTTTAGCAGCTTGTTTTGAGTTCTGGGTGGATGGAGGATTCGAATACCAAATGTTTATATAAGTGCTGAAATCCAAATGCACAGCCAGACAGGGTAAGAGAGCACAGGCTAGCCGTGTCAATAGGCAACACTTGCAGCCAGCACACAAAATCTGTTATATAGAATGGTTTCTGTGTGAAACCAGCACGATTCTCACTTTCCATTAAGTTGCACTGGTCAGTGGGACAAGGCATCACTGAAAGGTAGCCAGTACCAATTAGGGATGGGCAATAAATGTTGGCCCAGCCAGTGACGCCCATGTTCCATGAATGAATTTTTAATATAAAATCCGTGCAGGCGGCACAGTGGCACAGTGGCACAGTGGCACAGTGGCACAGTGGCACAGTGGCACAGTGGCACAGTGGCACAGTGGCTAGCACTGCTGCCTTGCACCACCAGGGACTCAGGTTCAATTCAGGCCTCGGGTCACTGTCTGTGTGGAGTTTGCACTTTCTCCCCGTGTCTGTGTGGGTTTCCTCTGGGTGCTCTGGTTTCCCCCCCCCACGGTCCAAAGATATACAGGTTAGGTTGATTGGCCATGCTAAATTGTCCCTAGTATCAGGGGATTAGCAGGGTAAATGTGTGGGGTTATGGGAATAGGGCCTGGGTGGGATTGTGGTCAGTACAGAATCGATGGGCCAAATGGCCTCCTTCTGTACTTTATGTTTTTATTCTTATATATGCCAATGATTGTCAAGGCCCTGATGGTAAGTAAAAATGTATAAGATTTCAAACCCAAATCCAATCCACCCTAAATTCAACCACTTCCAGTTGTATTGGGATGGCGGGGGATGGGGAGAAAGGTGTGTAAGGGTCAGGAAAGCAGCCCACCCATTCATAAGAGGAGGGTCACTCATTTTAGATATCTTAACAAAATTGTATGTCTGAGATTTCTTCACCTGTCCCAGCTTTAACCTTGGCAGGCTGGGACATTCAGGCCTCAGGAAACCCAACAGCTAAAAGGAGACATGGACTGCTGCACAGAACGAGTAAATGTTTGCCCAGCACTGCTTGTGGGCAGAGCAGATATGCTGCTCCCTAGCAACAACAGTTCAACATGACCCAGACTCCCCACCTCGCCATCTGATGCCTTCCCAATCTCCTTCAGGCACCTTACCCCCACCAACACTCCCCGCCTTATTTCTTCATAATCCTCTCCCCTTCTCCCCAAATCCCTATACTCCACCCCAAAAATAGCCCTCCTCAATCCCTTATATCTCCATCCCTTTTCTATATTGCATGGCTGGAGCCTGATCCCACAGGTCTACCCATCCAATAACTAACCAGACTCAATTTGGTTGACTGCTGTTGAAAATAATTTTCAAATCTGCTAATCTGGTCCTGCCAGTTAATTCAGTAAATCCTGGCCGCAAAACAGCTCCCAAACCTGAATCCCTCCCCATAAATATCAGGACTTTCAATTTAAATGGCTTTTATTTTGCCAGTTTCAAAATGGCTGACAATGGCCAGTGGTACAAATGTGTCGTAAGCATCAGCAAAAAGAGACTTCCTGCATGATTTACAAGATGGTCCCTTTTCCAATCCATTACTTTCAGTGATTTTACATTTTACCAATAGACACCTTGGCCGGAATTTTACCGGCACGCCCGTTCCGATTCCGGGGACGGGCAAGGCTCGGAGAACGGCATTCTACATTGGCCTTGGGCTGGATTGTACGAACCTTGGGAGGACGTGCGGGTAAAATTCCTTCCATCGTGACACAGTAAAGCTATGGGAAACATCAGACTGTTTAATTTCCATTTGCCAAGCACCTTGCAAAGATCCCTCCCACTCGAAACAAAAAAAAATTATACAGCAGTCAGCAATGTCAAAAAATAAGTTCTAAAGCTTTTTTTCTACATTGCTAACAGTCCCAATTTGTTATGTCAGCTCCCTGCGCTCCCTGCAGTCAATAATTGTAGATTAGCCCATTGTTTTGGCTATTGTTCACACAAACTACTGCACTAGCGCACCTGAACAGCATGTGCACATCAACTGAAGTAGGAGAAGGCTTTGATCCTCTTAATGTGGAAACGGTTCCTGACAGCAATAATAGGAATGATCATAAGTTTGCCTGCTCATCCCCATAACTATTATTCTTTGTGCTTCCGTACAAAACAAGAAGGCCTCAGAGCAAAAAATAAGTGGAGGATGTCCGCTGCACAAGACATATTATCCCACAAATTGCAGAGTGTTTTTTTTCTTTCACTGACTGAAAAGGAGAAAACTGCAGACGCTGGAAATCTAAAATCAAAAGCAGCAAACGCTGGAAGTATTCAGCTGGTCCGGCAGCATCTGTGAGGAGAGAAAGAGAACTAACGGCCAGAACCTTATCAGCGTTCAGCACCGGCGGGATTTTCCCATCCCGCAGCGGTGAATTGAGATTTGGCAGGCCGTTAAATTCTCCGATCTCGCTGCAGCGGGAGCGTGGCATGAACGGTAGATAAGATCGCGCCTGTCAACATTTCAGGTCGATGACCCTACATCCTTCCCTATAATATGAGGCTGGGTGTGAATGTTCTTGAAGCGAATGGGTTACAATTCCAGTACCAAATTCTCCAAAACTATGCAGAAGAGAGATAAAATCATCCTCATGCTGAAAGATATGTCCCAGAGAACATATCGACACTCTGGAAATTAGATTTTGATGTTTAGATTTTATTTTTCAGCAACAGATCGCAATAGTCACCTCAGGAAAGGATGTGCGTATTTAGCTTTTTGTCATGTCCCTGCACCACGCTGCAACTTTATGGTATCACTGCCAGCCTGTCAAAGGCCAGCAATGACAGATAAGTAGAGATAATGACTAATCAAGAAGACATGCAGAAAAAGATCACGCAGCCAATGGCGATGTGAGCAAAGCCATTAGTGATAATCACTTTTGACACAATTCAATCAACAATACACTGAGTCATCAGTTGGAAGAAGGGCAAAAGGAACGGTTCATTGTCTTAAATTATTGAGTTATATGGAAGAAGCTAAGGAAGATCAATCTGTGCTTGAAAAGGGCGGAAAATAACAGGGATGGGAAAAAACAGCTATTTCTAAAAGCCACGAACAAATTGTGAAGAAACACTGTACAGAACAAACTAATGGATACCTGAACGGAGGTTGAAGGGCGACCTGATAGAAGTCTACAAGATTATGAGGGGCATGGACAGAGTGGATAGTCAGAAGCTTTTTCCCAGGGTGGAAGAGTCAATTACTAGGGGGCACAGGTTTAAGGTGCGAGGGGCAACGTTTAAAGGAGATGTACGAGGCAGATTTTTTACACAGAGAGTAGTGGGTGCCTGGGACTCATTGCCAGGGGAGGTAGTGGAAGCGGATATGGTAGTGACTTTTAAGGGGCGTCTTGACAAATACATGAATAGGATGGGAATAGAGGGATATGGTCCCCGGAAAGGTTGGGGGTTTTAGTTAAGTCGGGCAGCATGGTCGGTGCAGGCTTGGAGGGCCGAAGGGTCTGTTCCTGTGCTGTAATTTTCTTTGTTCTTTGTTCTTTGATTATAAACTGGTTAACTGGATGGAAGGTAAAGGGTGATTTCGTCAAATCACAGAATCCTTACAGTGCAGAAGGAGGCCATTCAGCCCATTGAGTCTGCACCAACTCTCCGACCAAGCATCTTACCCAGGTCCTATCTCTGTAACCCCACATATTTACACCACTAATTCGCCTAACCTATACTTCTTGGGACACTAAGGGGGCAATTTAGCATGGCCAATCCACCTAACCTGCATGTCTTTGGACTGTGGGAGGAAACCAGAGCACCCAGAGGAAACCCACACAGACACGGGGAGAATGTACAAACTCCACACAGTCACCCAAGGCTGGAATCGAACCCAGGACCCAGGCACTGTGGGAACCACTGTGCTACTGTGCCGCCCTTTTAGATTCTGTTAGAATCTCCACATTTTATGTAAACAATATTATACTTAGCAATGTTTTTCTTATAACATTTCAGTGTTATCACTGTCATAGCAACTGCCCAGTAGGGTGTTCTTCCCAGCTAGCTGCTACAGCAGTATAAAATACAGTGGGTATTCGTTTCAAGATTCTGAATGCTTATTCCCCAGTCTGCCCATGCATTTGGTCCATTAGTTTCAAAGCAACGTGGTTCAAAGCGACAAATGATTCAACATCTGACCAAGATTCCTGTGTACAAGAATTTAACTCACTCAAAACCCATCCATTGGCTCCTTCCACTTACAATGCCATCCTTCCTCTCAGCTTCAAGGACTGGAATGTTCTCATGCCGGGTGTCCTGTTAACAGGCCCGAAGGTGAGATGGGAATGGTGAAGCCGCTTTGACGTTCTGTGGAACCCAATGCCACATTTTATGAGATGATGTGGAGATGCCGGCGTTGGACTGGGGTAAACACAGTAAGAAGTTTAACAACACCAGGTTAAAGTCCAACAGGTTTATTTGGTAGCAAAAGCCACACAAGTTTTCGGAGCCCCAAGCCCCTTCTTCAGGTGAGTGGGAATTCTGTTCACAAACAGGGCACATTAAGACACAAACTCAATTTACATGAATAATGGTTGGAATGCGAATACTTACAGTTAATCAAGTCTTTAAGATATAAACAATGTGAGTGGAGAGAGCATCAAGACAGGCTAAAGAGATGTGTATTGTCTCCAGACAGTGAGACTCTGCAGGTCCAGGCAAGCTGTGGGGATTACAAATAGTGTGACATGAACCCAATATCCCGGTTGAGGCCGTCCTCATGTGTGCGGAACTTGGCTATCAGTTTCTGCTCAGTGACTCTGCGCCGTCGTGTGTCGTGAAGGCCGCCTTGGAGAACGCTTACCCGAATATCAGAGGCCGAATGCCCGTGACCGCTGAAGTGCTCCCCAACAGGAAGAGAACAGTCTTGCCTGGTGATTGTCGAGCGGTGTTCATTCATCCGTTGTCGCAGCGTCTGCATGGTTTCCCCAATGTACTATGCCTCGGGACATCCTTTCCTGCAGCGTATCAGGTAGACAACGTTGGCCGAGTTTATGAGAACCAGACAGCTCCCTTGTTGCCATCAGTGTTGATGCCCTTCCTCATTGAGGACGGTCGCCTGTCCACGCCAATTGGAGGGCCAGCGGCTTGGCAGCCTCAGCAGTGCCACGAGGAGCGGTGGTCACTGCAGGAACTGCACCTGGAAAAAGAGGACACTCTTCCAGCGAGGTAAATAGGGTCAGAGGACACTGGGGCCAGTCAAGCAGGCCCTGGTGAGGAGGCTGATGGATTGGTGAGGGCAGGCAGCACTGTTGCCGGGGGGGGCCATTGCTGCCTGGCTTGGGAGGGGAGGAGGGGGGAACCATGAGCCAAAGAGTGCACAAAAGGAGGGGCCCCTCTCAAATGTGCTGTCATTACTTATCACTGCTGAAATGATGGATGTTCCACTTCCCACATTCCCGTATTTTGCAGACCCCCACACCAGCTCATTCCTGGGAGGCCGTAACATTCAAACCACTCACATCATTTAGAATTGGATGCACCCTATAGGGCAGGATATTCCAGCCGTTCCCATCGACGGGATATTCCAGTCCCGCCGACAAGTGACTCCCCACCCCCGACGTTGGGTTCCACAGCAGCACAGGATGCAAACAATGGGAAACCTCAGTGACAGCGGCAGAATCAGGCTGCCTCCACCACCACAAACACGGCGTGGGGGAGAGGTTGGAGAATCCTGCCGACTGTGCGTTATGCATTGCGGGAAGACTTTGCAGACATCGGTAGCCATCTCTTCCCAACACGGTCAGTGGCATTAATCCTGATTCAGCTTCTGCCCCACACCCATCTGCGCCTGATGGGAACAAGGGTTCAGCGGGTGGGAGGTGGTGACAGTTAAAATGTGCAGAATGACTGACCTCATCCAATCTTACTGCCTTCCCAATTAATCCGAAAATTAAAATGTTCTTGTGGTCAGGTGACCCGTGATCTCCAGGATTGTTACAGAAATATTGATTTTTTTTATGAGCATGGATAAAAACTCAAAATGTGGAAGCCAAGTTTAAACCTTTTTGCAAACTGCAGAGTAGAATAGACAGTATTCAAGCAGCCAGGCCTTGGACATCAACTTTCCGTCAAAACCAGACAGGCCTGGAACAGCCTGGCCAGGTGCTAATGGCCACATAGTTTCAGAACAAACTGTTGTCTACACCTCCAGTGAACCTGCTTTGTTAGAAGAATGTGACACAGACTTGGTGGCACCCAGCTCAGTAGTAGGCCAGAGGCATAGCCTGACAAGGACACCTGAAGAAGGAGCAAAACTCCGAAAGCTTGTGCTACCAAATAAACCTGTTGGACTTTAACCTGATGTTGTGAGACTTCTTACAGGACAGCATTTGACAGTTGAAGGTTCAAAAACCATACTCTGCGACCTCCAAACATGGAAAGTAGTCACCTCATTGGGTCTTCCTGCCCCCGGCCAATTGGAAACAGGCCATAGAATCTTTGAGAAGGGCGCAAAGAGGGGGATAAAAGGGGAAACCAGGAGCCCCAGCCCTCTCTGCTTTTGCACCTTTCTGAAGAGTAACAGTCCGCCCTCCCCTTCCCACCAAAATCAGTATCATGCTCAGGGAAATAACACAACTTGACTGAATACATGAGCATGGAAATAGCTTTGCAGTTCAGGCGCACAGGAAGCCAGCAGCTGTATCTATGTTTGCTCTGGAGTTCAATGATACTTTTGAAGCTTTTAGTTAATTCACTTGCATTATCCCTCAATAAATAACTTTTTGTGGAAAAAAAAGAGATAACAAAGATTATTCAATTACAACAAGACTTCAGTAATTTAATCTGAGCAAAGTAGCGCCTTCAGTTAAAATGAATTTCTGCCCCTCAGCTGTTATATGTATGCAAAGTCAAGCTGTTCTATGCTTGGCCAAGATCAATACAGTCAGTCACGAAGATATATTCATATTTAAATAACTTCTAAATCAAAGCCAAACTGATACTATTACAAAAGCTCATAGTTTAATGATTGTTCTTTATTTAAGGAAATCCAACTGGGGTGGCATGGTGGCACAGTGGTTAGCATTGCTGCCTCACAGCACCAGGGACCCGGGTTCAATTCCAGCCTCGGGTGACTGTCTTTGTGGCATTTGCACATTCTCCCCATGTCTGCGTGGGTTTCCTCTGGGTGCTCCAGTTTCCTCCCACAGTCCAAAAATGTGCAGGTTAGGTTGATTGGCCATGCTAAATTGCCCCTTAGTGTCCCAAGATGTGTAGATTAGCAGTGTAAATACATAAGGTTACGGGGATACATAGGGTTATGTGTGGGATTGTGGTTGGTGTGGACTCAATGGTCCGAATGGCCTCCTTCTGCACTGTAGGGATTCTATGATTTAGTGAAATCAACTGAGGCAAATAAAAGTTACCCCGCTGATACTCCAATTTAGAATTAAAAATGCTTACTTTTTTTCTGAGGAATTCAGTAGGTTTGTTTGGAAATATTTCGATCATATAATGCGGCACGTTTTTGCGTGACTTGGAGGCAATGACCTGTAGCAATTTCAAATCAGTTACATCAAATAAAAAATAACTATTTGGGCCATCACATCCACCTCTTTAGACAAACCATCTGCAACACCCTGTGTCAAGGATTTCTCCAGCATATTTAATCTCCTGAGGTAAAGTGAACGGCCGAAAGGAAAACACCCAAGCAGAAAAATGATGACAATAATTCTCTATTCCTAAAGATTAAAGAATAAAAATTCCAAGATTTCAGTCAAAGACTGCAAAATGCAACAGTGATTCAAGACTAGAACCGGAATTTTTCCACCTTGCCCGCCACGGGAATCGGAGCGGGTGAGGGGAGGACAATGGGAAGGTCCGCTGACCTCAGACGGGATTTTACGGTTTCAGGATGAGCAAGGCTGTAAAATCCCACCCTGTAGATACCACAGGAGCCATTATGATGATCAAAAAGGAATAGGCTGTGGGCGGGATTCTCCGGCCGTTCTCAGTTACGGGAGTTGTAAAGTTGGTGAGTCCGCAGTGAATGGAGATTTGGCTGAGCGCCAAATTCTCTGTCCTCCCTGATAGTGGTGATGGGGTGCGAACAGCCGGAAAATCCCAGCCACTGGGCTCCTTGTACACAAAGGCCAACATTTTGACTTTGGGTGACGGTGTAAAACAGGTGATAACGGAGGGAAGCCACATTATGCATCGCTCATGTTTCCACAACCACGGGGAGGTGTACAACTGACAGCTGACTAACAGCAGCCATTTTACAACATCGCACACCGCCAAAATGATGCCCTGAGCATTTTAAACAAGATTTTTCTCTCCACTTTTGAAGCAACTTCAAAGGAATGTCACACCTGGGGGGCGGGATTTTCCAGCCTCACCCGCCCTGAAACCAGAAAATCCTGACCGACTTTTCCATGTTCCACCCCTCGCTCGCGCCGATTCCCGTGATGGGTGGGACGGTAAAATTCACCCCAGGGTGTCGGGGGGGGGGGCGGGGGGATGTGGAGGGTGACAGTGGTGGTGGTGGTGATGCCAGAATCATCACTGCCCGTTAAG
Organism: Mustelus asterias; assembly: GCF_964213995.1. Classification (NCBI taxonomy): domain Eukaryota; kingdom Metazoa; phylum Chordata; class Chondrichthyes; order Carcharhiniformes; family Triakidae; genus Mustelus; species Mustelus asterias. Next base: position 21,474,733 of record NC_135801.1, on the reverse strand, counting down.
AATCAAACCGATTGTCAACAGGATGGTGGCAGTCTGGGAGTTGATCACTCCTCCAGTTGCTGGACTTGTAGACTTGGTGAGTCTTCAATGTGAAGAAAGGTGAGTGCCAAATATGTTAGCACGATCAGTATAAAAGGAAATCATAAGTACTTGCACATCCTCTACTCTGCAGCACGTAGCAGCAGACAAGGGACAGTTATGTCCCATATTAAACTGGCTTAATATACGAAGAACTGCAATGGAACTGAAAAAGCTCAAATCACCCATCTTTATCTTTGATTGAAGAGACAAAGGACAATGCATTAGTTATTGAAACCACTTAAATTTCACAAGTTTATGCTATTGCCGACAAAATTGCTTTTAATTAGCTCTGCAAGAGGTCATTACATTAACAGTCCAAGAATAGGTGTGTATATAACACGGCAGATGTGTTATTATATATAATAGATACATTAGGCTTCACTGGCAATTGCTGTGAATTTGACCATCTGAGCCTGACTCTCAGTGCACTATGGTTTACGATAAAGAGAAATAGGAGACAAAGGGAGGCTCTGTAACTGAAATTATAGTACGGTCTTCAACAACATATATATCTTTATATCTTGTCTATAACATAGTAAAACATCCCAACACACTTCACTGGAGCATTATAAAACAAAATATAAAACTGAGGCGCATAAACAGATATTAGGTAAGGTAACCAAAAGCTTTTTCAAAGGGGTAGGTTTTAAGTAGGGTCTTAAAGCAGGAAAGTGAGTCAGAGAGGTGGAGGAAGGAAATTCCAGAGCTTCGGGCCTAGGCAACTGAAGGCATGACTACCAATGGCGGAGTAAAAGCAAATTACTGCGGATGCTGGAATCTGAAACCAAAAGAGAAAATGCTGGAAAATCTCAACAGGTCTGTGAGAAGAGAAAAGAGCTGACATTTCGAGTCCAGATGACCCTTTGTCAAAGCTGTGGAGTGATGCTCAAGAGGCCAGAATTAAAGTAATGCAAACATCTTGGGGGGTTGTGGAGTTAGCGGAGATGACAAAGATGGGAAGCAGCAAGGCCATGGTGGGATTTGAAAATAAGGGTGAGAATTTTAACATCAGGAGGTTGCTGGACCACAAGCCAATGTAAGTCAGTAAGTGCTGGAGTCATAGGTGAACAGGACTTAGTACGTGTTAAGATACAGGCAGCAAATTTCTGGATAACCTCAAGCTTGTGAAAAGTGGAGAGCGGGAGACTAGCCTGGAGGGTGTTAGAATAGTTGAGTTTAAGAGGTAACAGCCCAAGTCTGCAAGAAACTATAAAAGGTCGTGAATGTAGCCCAATCCATCACCCAAACCAGCCTCCCATCCATTGAATCTGTCTACACTTCCCGCTGCCTCGGCAAAGCAGCCAGCATAATTAAGGACCCCGGACATTCTCTCTTCCACCTTCTTCCATCGGGAAAAAGATACAAAAGTCTGAGGTCACTGACCAATCAATAGCTTCTTCACTGCTGCTATCAGACTTTTGGATGGACCTACCCTGCACTAAGCTGATCTTTCTCTACAACTGAGCTATGACTGTAACATTACATTCTGCACTCGCTTGCTTCCTTCTCTATGAACGGTATGCTTTGCCTATACAGCACGCAAGAAACAATACTTTTCACTGTACACTAAAGTAAAGCTTAAAGTTTATTTATTAGTCACAAGTAAGGCTTACATTAACACTGCAACGAAGCTACTGTGAAATTCCCCTGGTCGCCACAATCCGGCGTCTGTTCGGGTCAATGCACCTAACCAGCACGTCTTTCAGAGTGTGGGAGGAAACCGGAGCACCCGGAGGAAACAAATGGAGACATGGGGAGAATGTGCAAACTGCACACAGACAGTGACCCAAGCCGGGAATCGAACCCAGGTCCCTGGCGCTGTGAAGCAGCAGTGCTTATCGCTGTGCCACCGTGCCGCCCCACACAATGCATGTGGCAATAATGAATCAAATCAAATCAAAGTTATGTATGAGGGTCTCAGCAACAGATGCGTGGAGACAGGGGCAGAGTCAGGCAATATTACAGGTGTGGAAATAGGCAGTCTTAGCAATGGTACGAACATGAGATCAAAAATTCATTTCAGGGTCAAATGTGGCACCTTTCTGGTGATGTTGCCAGGGGCTTAGGTGGATGAGAAATCGGAGAATTTCTGCAGAAACTCACTACTCCTCTAGTGAGTGCCACTCTCATATAAAACAGACACATGATAAATCTACTGACTTGGCCTGTTCAAATTGGATTCTTAAAGTTAGGTTACCATTCCCAAGGTTAAATCAAAACTAGCGTTCTTTTCCCAAAGAAGCATGAATATTTAGTTGCATTTAGCAGCCTACGTTAGTTTCTACCGTGGGTGCCAGTTTTACATATTAATAATGTTTATTTATCACACTTTCATACAGTGTGGTTGGCTGCAATTGCAATTGATTTTTTAGCAAAGTGATGGAAATGGAAATTACTTTCATGTTTCCTATCGCACTATGCAATTTAGATAAGGGAAAACAGCAAATGCAGGTACAGGCAATGGCACCTGAAGCACCATGCCTGTAGGTATCAGTAAGCTAGAAGCTGCATTTACATACCCTAACCAACCTACCTCTCCGCTGGTTGGAGTCATACCTGGTACATAGGAAGATGGTGTGGTTGTGGAGGATCAGTCATCTCAGCTCCAGGACCTCTTCAGCTGCTTCATCAATGACCTTCCCTCCATCATAAGGTCAGAAGTGGGGATGTTCGCCGATGATTGCACAATGTCCAGCAACATTCGCAACTCCTCAGATGTTGAAGCAGTCCATGTTCAAATGCAACAAGATCTGGACAATATCCAGGCTTGGGCTGACAAATGGCAAGTAACATTCGCGCCACACAAATGCCAGGCAATGACCATCTCCAGTAAGAGACATGATAACCAACACCCTTTAACCATCACTGAATCCTCCACTGTCAACATCCTTGGGGTTACCATTGACCAGAAACTCAACTGGACTCACCACATAAACACAGTGGCTACAAGCGCAGGTCAGAGGCTAGGGATACTGTGGCAAGTAACTCACCTCCTGACTCCCCTAAGCCTATCCACCATCTACAAGGCACAAGTCAGGAGCGTGATGGAATACTCCCCACTTGCCTGGATGGGTGCAGCTCCAACAACACTCAAGAAGCTTGACACTATCCAGGACAAAGCAGCCCACTTGATTGGCACCACATCTACAAACATTCAATCCATCCACCACTGACACTCAGTAGCAGCAGTGCGTATTAACTACAAGATACACTGCAGCAATTCACCAAAGATCCTTAGACAGCACCTTCCAAACCCACAACCCCTTCCAACTAGGACAGCAGATAAATGGGAACACCACCACGTGCATGTTCCCCTCCAAGCCACTCACCATCCTGACTTAGAAATATATTGCCGTTCCTTCGCAGTCGCTAGGTCAAAATCCTGGAATTCCCTCCCTAACGGCATTGTGGGTCAACCCACAGAACATGGACTGCAGCAATTCAAGAAGGCAGCTCACCACCACCTTCTTAAGGGCAACTAGGGATGGGCAATAAATGCTGGCCAGCCAGCTAGCATCCCATAAATGAATTTTTTTTTAATTGCCTTACAAATATTTTTTTACTGAACCATACCAGGTTGGCTTGACAACAGTTTTTAGAGGATGTTTAAAGCACCAATTGCTACATGATCTGTTTCTGTTTATCCTTTCCGCATTTATCACAACTTGGTATGGCTCCTGCTCTGACCAAGACCGCAAGAAACTACAAAGGGCTGTGAATGTAGCCCAGTCCCATCACGCAAACCAACCTCCCATCCATTGACCCCCGTCTCCACTTCCCGCTGCCTCGGAAAAGCAGCCAGCATAATCAAGAACCCCACGCACACAGACATACTCTCTTCCACCTTCTTCCGTCGGGAAAAAGATACAAAAGTCTTAGATCACATACCAACTGACTCAAGAACAGCTTCTCCTCTGCTGCCGTCAGACTTTTGAATGGACCTACTTCATATTAAGTTGATCTTTCTCTACATCCTAGCTATGACTGCAACAGTACATCCTGCACCCACTCCTTTCCTTCTCCCCTATGTACTCAATGAGCAGTATGCTTTGTCTGTATAGCGTGCAAGAAACAATTCTTTTCACTGTATCCCAATACATGTGACAATTACAAATCAAATCAAATCTTATTGATTAGTCATTATCTTCAGCCTCTCTGTCATTGTTGGCCTTTGACAGACCATAAGGTTGCAACATGGTAAAAGCTACTCTTGTATTACTCTTACTCTTTTATGCCATTGGATCATTCCAAGCCAAAGAGGGGGCTTTGCCAGTACGGTGTATTTGTCCATTAGATCAGACATTATGGCCGGAATTCTCCAGTGTTGCACACCTCGCTACCGTTGCCAGTTTTAACAGAGAATTTGGCGCTCAGGCAAATCTCCATTCATGCCAAGGGACCCGATAATCCCAGTCATGGGCACGGTTGGAGAATTCCCATCTCACCCAGTTTCTTTTCTAAAAATATACTTTATTCACAAGATAGCTTAAAGAACATTCCAAATCATTTCAAAATGGTCGTTACGCAGCGTGCAATAATATTCAACTTCTCTCCGAGGATCTTCAGTTACAATTGTAATACATGTGATTATTATTCGCTATGTTCATTGTCGGACATACAGACTGAGAGGTTCCACACAGCCTCCAGTGCACCCTTGATGCAAAAGTCCTCTTGGGAAGTCAGAGGCAAGATCACTGGTATTCTTAATTGCACGGGGTTCAAGCTGGAGAAAGCTTGATCAGCTTTCTCTCAGAAACAAATCCAAATCCTTGCTGATCCTGGGTAGCCCTCATTGATTCCCCGACTTCATCTCCCATTTGCTTCTCCTCACTTTGAATCTGTTCCTCTTCCTTCCGGAATTTTGGCGGACAAGGCTCGCAGAATGGCATTCTCCATTGGCCTTGGGCGGGATCTTACGAGCCTCGGGCAGACGGTAAAGTTCCGGCATACGTGCTGTCTGGATTTTCCCTCATGATTGTGTATGTCAGGCCTCCTCCAACTCCTCTTCAGGAGAAGATAAGAAAGTTGCGTTATTATAGTTTTAAGATGCAAATGTTTTGTAGCAGAGGCAAGATTAATATATTAGGGTGAATTTTACAGGGGGGGGGATCATATTCCTCCGACTGGTCCAAAAGTCAGCCGGCACCACACCAACTTTGAATCTGGCTGCCCCGCCCGCAGCGATCACACGCTGGAGTGGCCATAACGAGGTAAGAATGGGACTTCTGCCCCTCAGCTGTGCTCTGTCATTGAATATGAGAAAGGGTGACAATAAAACAAATAAAAAGAGGATCATTGCAAGCAGAGGCAGCATGCCTCCAAATGCTTATTTTCACTGATTCTGGATCAAAATGCATCAAACCTGAGCAGCTTCTTCAAATCTATGTGCTCCCTACTACCTCATACACAGTAGGTGTGACAACCTTCTCCTGAAAATATATGGAAAATAACCAAATATTCAAAATTAACAATGCACACAGATAGATACCCCTGTGTCCAGTCCACATGGATAAATTGCAGTGGAGTGGACATGTAGATTCTGGTGGTAGCTACAGTTCTCAATATAACTTTCAAGAGATTACAAGTTGTGTATGGCCCCCAGAGCAAGATGTGCTCCATAGTTCCGCTGTAATCAATGAAGATGGAACAGGGGTCTGATGAATGGTCATCAACCAGAAATGTTAATTCCATTTCCCTCTCTACAGATGCTACCAGACCTGTTGAGTTTATCCAACATCTGTAGCATCTCAAGGCTATGGGCCAAGTGCTGGTAAATGGGATTAGGTGGGAGGTCAGGTGTTTCTCACGTGTTGGTGCTGACTCGATGGGCCGAAGGGCCTCTTCTGCACTGTATGATTTTATGACTTTGTTCTTGTAGAAAAGGAGAAAATGTTTCCCACCGAGTGTCATAGAGCAATATTGATTTATTAGTGTCACATGTATTAGTAAACAGTGAAAAGTATTGTTCCTTGCACGCTATACAGACAAAACTGTTCATAGCAAAGGAAGCAAGAGAGTGCAGAATGAATGTTACAGTCATAAAGAGTTAGAATAAAGTTTTAGAAGCATAGAATGAGAGTAAAAGATAGAATTAGAAGGTATGCTGGGCACAGCTTGCAAGAAGTCGCCTCACTCCGGCTCCATCTTGAAATTTATTGCTGTGAATATATATATGTGAAAATACAGCACAGAAACAGGCCTCTCGGCCCAATCGGTGCCGACCATGGTGGCCTCCCAGCTAGTGCCAATTGCCCGCATTTGGCCTGTATCCCTCGAATTCTTTCCCATCCATGTACTTAAAGCTGCATACCTGATAACATGCAGTTCACAATTTTTAATTGGTGTCACTAAAAGCAGCAGCCAAAAGATAATAATGTCTTGAAAGGTGGAAACATTTACTTTTGGATTTACATTTACTGGAGAAGGTCTTTGTTATTTGCCCAACGCTCTCTTCATCCAAGCTATTTATATCTCAGCTTTGACAGGGGGATGGTCTAATGCTACAAGTAGGACCATCCACCTTTGCATCGTCTCCTGCATGTGGACCACTTAGGCATTCTCTGTGGCTGCGTGAGTTTGGCCTTTCCCAAATGGCAGACATTTTTAACTCCAGCCGACTGCATTATCATTTCTAAAGCTCATCAGTGCTCCACTAAAAGCAGAGATTTTCCCACAGCTAAACTGTAGCAGGGGTTAAAACAGCTCTTAAAGTCATTGTGGATTACCCAACCAACGCTCCCCCTCCACTCCCTTTCCCGAGCTGATTGTGCTGCCCATTCCACTTCGTGCACAAGTTTTTGTGCCAAATGAAATTCGGTCGAGTGTCTAGCTTTCAAAATTCAGTTCCTGTCCATGCATCCTAATTTTGTTTGCATTTCAATTTTGGGGGTCATCTCTCACTAATGAAAATGAAATTCAATCATGCGTTTCATCAATTCAAAATAAAAACATGAGTCTTTTAAGAAATTCTAACAACAATGCAGTGTGAAATTTTAACTTGAGATATGCATTAACATCTGGGTTGTTATAATTGTCATGATATAACAGCCACAACAACGTCAAATATTTTGCTATCATTAGCTTCACGATAAGAAAAGAGCTTGCATTAAGTGACATTAACAGTTACAAATCATGCACATCTGGCAACTTTGATCTTGCTCACATTTCTTTACTTCACATCTCTAAAGATGCTGGTTGGGGGAGCAGTGCTTTTGTCACTGGACGTGTAATCCAGAGACCCAGGGAAAAGCTCTGGGGACCCGGGTTTGAATCCCACCATGGCAGATGGTGAAATTTGAAGTACGGACGAGATTCTCCAGTCTCCCAGCCACATTTTTCCCACCGGCATGTTGTTTGTGGGCAGCGGGATTCTCTGGAATTCCCATTGATGTCACCCCATGCCGGCGGGAAACCCGCGAGTTGGAGTGCGCTGCCGACAGGACCGGAGAATCCCTCCAATGTGAACAGCCATAGAGTTCCAGCCTACAATCTTAGGTGGGGGTGTCCCTAATGCACAGAGGGCACCATCCAAAGGATGTATCCACCCTTCCATTTTGCCTTCTCACTCTTGCCCATCTTCCACTGCCCAGCATAAATGGGACATAATTGACAACTTCAGGGCTCTAATATGCTTAAGGACAGGCAGGCTGTGGGCACCTTACCCAGTCCCTGCATTATAAGGACCAGGTCAGGAGGGTGAGCAAGAAAGTGGTGGACCACCCATCATGTCGTCATTTTATTACATGACCCCATCCGTTAAAAGCATGGCTGCTGGGAGCTGCAAAATCCAGCCCTTGATCTTGATGATATGTATAAAATACTTGGAAGGCTTTAAAAGTGTAAAAGCTGCTTAACTGTCTTATACAATCTCAAGAAATGTATTAGTTATTATATCTCTCTCTTTCTTTCTCACTCTCCAAACCTTGGGAAAGATTCTATTGCAATCTGCTGAGTTGACATACACAGAACTGAATAGGCCTGTTACTTTTACCAGTGAAATTACTCTAACACAGATTCCAGTGAAAGAATTCCTAGGCCTGATAAGATGGCATCTCATAAACACAGCTCCTGCTCTGCCCAAGACTGCAAGAAATTACAAAGGGTTGTGAATGAAGCCCAGTCCATTACACAAACCAGCCTCCCATCCATTGACTCTGTCTACACTTCCCGCTGCCTCGGAAAAGCAGCCAGCATAATTATGGACCCCACACACCCCGGACATACTCTCTTCCACCTTCTCCCGTCGGGGAAAAGATACAAAAGTCTGAGGTCACGTACCAACTGACTCAAGAACAGTTTCTTCCCTGCTTCCATCAGACTTTTGAATGGACCTACCTCGCACTAAGTTGATCTTTCTCTACACCCTAGCTATGACTGTAACATTCTGCACCCTCTCCTTTCCTTCTCTATGTACGATATGCTTTGTCTGTATAGCGCGCAAGAAACAATACTTTTCACTGTATCCCAATACATGCGACAATAATAAATCAAAACCAACTGTCTGAATAAAGGTTAAACATGATGTCTTAACAAGTGATAAGCATGAGATTACTTCACGAGCTTCAGATGGGAATGAGAAGGTCTACCTTGCTAAATGAACAATTGAATAAATAATTGACACAGGACATTAACCATAGGATTGAGGTATATAGATGAGCTCTCTGGAGTGAAAAGATAAATTTGAATGAAAATAACTTTTTGAGTCTCTGGCCTAACACTCTGCTTAGCTCAAGAAGACTGGAAGCAGAAGAAAATGCCACTGCCATCTACAGAGACCAGCATAATTCTTCTTCACCCATCTATTTGTCCAAACAGGACAGTTAAACCACTCTGAGGCAACTACTACCATCAGCTACAGAGATCGGCAACCCCTGCTTTATGCTGGAGGTGGGAAGGAAGTGGAGTCCCTAATTGCCCCCTCACCAATACATTCAATGTGGGGGGAGGACATTCAATTCTGCCTTTTATTTCCTAAAGGGAGAAATTCTGCATAAACGCTTCAAGTCTCCAAAAACAATGAAGCAAAACCAGAAAATATTCATCCATCTTCAAATCTTCACTGCAATTCTGATCAATTCCTTTCTGTAAATATTTGCATTATTTCCCTACTCCTGGAGGCACAGGAGCCAATAATGTCCATGGAGGAGGCATTATAGATTCATAGATCCCTGAAGTCCGCAGAGCAAGTGAATAGGATAGTTAAGAAGTTGTATGGAACACTTGCTTTTATCAGTTGTGGCATCGAGTATAAGGGCAAGGAGGTAATGTTGGAGTTGTACAGAGCATTGGTTAGGCCATCGCTAGAGTAGTGTGTGCAGTTCTGGTCACCTCACTATAGGAAAGACATGATTGCACTAGAGGGGTGCAGAGGATGTTCACTAGGATGTTGCCTGGTATGGAGCATTTCAGCTACAAGGAGAGACTAGATAGACTTGGATTATTTTTAGAGCAGAGAAGGCTGAGGGATGACATGATTATGATGTTTGAGATTGAGGGGTATCGACAGGGTGAATAGGAAACAGCAGTTCCCCTTGGTTGAGGGGTCAAGCACAAGGGGGCATTGTTTTAGGGTAAGCTGCAGGATATTCAGAGGGGATTTTGGGAAAAAAGAATTCACTCAGGAGGTGGTGTGAATCTGGAATGCACTGTCTGGGAAAGTAGTGAAGGCCGGAAACCTTACAACCTTGGATGAGCACTTGAAATACCATAACATTCAAGGATATGGGACAAGTGCAGGAAAATAGGATTAGCACGCCTTTAGTGGTAGTTATCGTCGGTGCAAACTTGATGGGCCGAAGGGCCGTTTCTGTGCTGTATGCCTCTATGACTCTATGAGTATTCAGCAAGTGATGCTTGACAACAGAGAGGTTTCAAATTCTTTGAGGAGGTAATGAAGAAATTAGACAAAGGAGAGCCAGTGGACGTGATTCATTTGGATTTCCAGAAAGCCTTTTGACAAGGTACCTTACAGGAGGCTGCTAAATTCATCGGGGAGGTGAGAATAGGTGGAAAGTGGGAATAAAATATAATTAGCAATTTTGGGAAATGTTAGGGCATTTTAACTTGATCCAAGGAACTGAGCTCAGCAAGGAATCTCACTGAAACAATTGATTTTACACATTCCCCCACTTCGTTACTGTATACTGGAGAACCGTATAATTAAAAGTATTTATAGTGGCAAACTATCCTTAAACGAGAGCGTTTTACTTTTCCTAATGTCTGGAGTGGCCATGCGATGTCCCTGGTTAACTTTCCATCTGGATGATAGAATTGGAAAGGAGTAGACAAATCGTGATCCCCTTCAGATTTATCCTCTGATACAAATGAGGCAAAGAGACATGATGTTCCTCGCCTACTTCTACTCCATACACAACAAAGCTCCAATCAACTTCAAATGAGTTGCTGGTTGAATTGGTGATTAGATGTGACCCATGCTGAGATCTTTTTAAAAATTGATGAAGGTGATAGAAGAGGGGGAATGGTAAGGGAAGTTCATAACTACATTGATCATTCTCTAAAGGGGGACAAAAGATTAAAATGGGATTTATTAAGATTTATTTAAGATTTATTTAAGAGTTATTATTGAGGGTACTCAAAATGGAGGAAGACTACTTTTAAAATGGAGGGGAGCAGACATCTGGTAATCACAACATCTTGAGCTCTGATGAAGGATCATCCAGACTCGTAATGTTCTCTCTCCACAGATGCTGCCAGGCCTGCTGAGATGTTTCAGAATTTTCTGTTTCAGATTCCAGCATCTGCAGTCATTTGCTTTCATCGCGAGTCTTTTGTTCTGTTATCTTGTAAACACTGGTGATGGAACGCAACCTGACCTTTCTAAGGATCATGAGAACCCTGCTGAGTAAAGTATGGATAGGATTGGCCAGAGCAGCCATTTTGAATGAAGCAGTTTGAATACAGGACAATGGAACTGGACACAGACCATACTGAAAGGCAGGTGCAATCACAAAGGCAGCTTGTGTAGCCCCGTGATTGATTAATTGACAGTACAGATGGTCAGTGATCGGTTTCTGTTAATGTCTGTGACACAATGCCATATGACCATTGAGTCTGTGCATCAGTTTGTCTGGTGTACGGGTCTGACTTGCCATTGTTCGAAGTCTTGTCTGATTTACTGGGGAAAATTGGAGGGATTTGATTTGATTTGATTTATTATGGTCACGTATTAACATACAGTAAGAAGTATTGTTTTTTGCGCGCTATACAGACAAAGCATACTGTTCATAGAGAAGGAAACAAGAGAGTGCAGAATGTAGTGATACAGTCATAGCTAGGGTGTAGAGGAAGATCAACTTAATGCAAGGTAGGTCCATTCAAAGGTCTGATGGCAGCAGAGAAGAAACTGTTCTTAAGACAGTTGGTACGTGACCTCAAACGTTTGTATCTTTTCCCCGACGGAAGAAGGTGGAAGAGAGAATGTCCAGGGTGCGTGGAGTCCTTAATTATGCTGGCTGCTTTTCCGAGGTAGCGGGAAGTGTAGACAGAGTCAATGGATGGGAGGCTGGTTTGCGTGATGGATTGGGCTGCTTTCATGATCTTTTGTAGTTTCTTGCCTCCTGGGCAGAGCAGGAGCCATAACCAGACTGTGATACAACCAGAAAAAATGCTTTCTATGGCGCATCTGTAAAAGTTGGTGAGAGTCGAACTCCAAGAAATTTACCCCTTCAATCTCCAAAGACTTTTAGGGGAATATTGTAACCCGCTGTAATGAACTTCCAAAAATTACTGTGTAAAGACTCACAAAGATTCTTTCACATCTTTTCAATGGACTTACCTGATATTAAGTTGATCCTTCTCTACACCCTAGTTATGACTGTAAGACTACATGCTGCACCCTTTCCTTTCCTTCTCCCCATGTGCTCTATGAACAGTATGCTTTCTCTGTATAGCGCACAAGAAACAATACTTTTCATTATATGCCAATACATGTGACAATAATAAATCAAATCAAATCACATCATTCATCCACAAGAACTTCAGAAAAAGAGTAGCACTCAAGGCATTTTCCCCCACTTTCTGCAGTCCTTTCCCCACCCCCTCCCCCATGTAGTTGATGAGTGGATGAAACTAGACAGATGTTTCACCTGACAATCCCTTATCCTGGAAGTTAGTGCAGTTCTAATCTTGCAATTGAAGGCACTCTGTTGCAGCTAATTTGATGCCGCAGTCGACCTATCAAATTTGAAGAAATGTAACTGGGCATGCTGTCAATCAGCCAAGGTTTTGGTTGGAGCAGCACCATTAGTGTTTTTAGCACTTAAAACCAGACCTTAAGACAGACAGGAAGACAAAAGCTGTTGCTCCAGCTGCCACTCAATTCAAACATAGTCTATCAGCAGTGAAGCTTCACACACAGTTTCACCATTCCGTATGACAACATTGCCTGCAGCTTTGCCCATTACACACGTAAGGTTAAACACAGAGTTAACCACTTTCTGCCATACCAGGAGCTGCTGGAACATGGGTTTTCTCTCATGACAGCACTCTCGAAATCCCAACTGCTGACACTGGGGAGGCGATGGCCTAGTGGTATTATCGCTAGACTATTAATTCAGAAACTCAGCTAATGTTCTGGGGACAAGGGTTTGAATCCCACCACGGCAGATGGTGGAATTTGAATTCAATAAAAAATATCTGGAATTAAGAATCTACTGATAACTGTGAAATTATTGTTCATGGTCGGAAAAACCCATCTCATTTACTGATGTCCTTTAGTGAAGGAAATCTGCCCTCCTTACCTGGTCTGGCCTACATGTGACTCCAGAGCCACAGCAGTGGGTGAAAATCTGGCCCCATGTCTTTGTCACATGTTGACAATAAATCAATTAGTTGAGGTAAATCATTCCACTGCCAGTCAATTATGCTACCTTGCAAAAGCCTGTGCGGAAAGCAACATGCCTCAACTATTTCATAGAGTTCACTTCTTAATTCAACAGCCAAAGAACAATCAGATATTGGACAGTTTCTTGACTTGCCTATTGTGATTTTCCTTTCCCTTATTTTGATCTTCTCCCCTCCTTTTAGGCTAGGCTAAAGCTACGGTTATAGACGCCTTTGGAACCTTTTTAAATACAAGCCTATTTTAATTCTCTCCTGGTTCCCATTTTCCATTCTCTGTGAGTGTCAAATGATCAAAAGCTCTCCTATCCCACACCAGACACTACCCTTCACCCCTCCTCCCAACCAACCTCTTACCCTGTTTATTGCTGGCCAATGTTCCCCACTTTAAAATTCTCATCCTGTGCCTAAACGCTTATCCTCCCTATCCCTGTAACCACAACCAAGTTTAACATCTCCGAACTTCAGGTCGATAACTTGAGAGGTGCTTTGCTTTTGTAACTGCCTTACTTGATTGTTTTTAGAATAAATCAATTAGTTGAGGTAAATCATTCCACTGCCAGCCAATTGTGCTACCTTGGAAAATCCTGTGCGGAAAGCAACATGCCTCATAACTATTTCATAGAGTGCACCTCTTAATTCAACAGCCAAACAACAATCAGATATTGGACAGTTTCTTGACTTGCCTACGTGACTCTATTACGATTTTCCTTTCCCTTATTTTGATCTTCTTCCCCACTTTTAGCCTAGGCTAAAGCTATGGTTATAGACGCCTTTGGAGCCATTTTAAATACAAGCCTATTCAAAAGTGAAGGTGCCCAACTCATAGTTTCCCTACAGTGCAGAAGAGACCATTCGACCCATCAAGTCTGCACCGACTCTGACAGATTATTTTACCCAGGCCCTTTCCCCCACCCTATCCTTGTGATGCCACGCATTTACCATGGCTATTTCCTACACATCTCGGGACACGAAAGGACTAATCCACTAAAGGACTAATCCACCAAACCTGCACATCTTTGGACTGTGGGAGGAAACCGGAGCATTGGGAGGAAATCCATGCAGACACGGGGAAACGTGCATACACCATACAGTCATCCAAGGCTGGAATCAAACCCAAGTCTCTGGTACTGTGAGGCAGCAGTGCTAACCATTGTGCCACCATGCCACCACTCCTCCATTCCAACCAATTTAATAATCTTTTAAGTGTGTCATGTAGCTTGTAAATTAAAAATTCAGATTACTTTGCAGCTCTTGATGAAGCATTCTGGTTCAACCCTGTGGAAACAAACTGCAAATTTGCACAGGGACAAACTGCTCATATCAATGCTATTGGCTAAAGTTAGCTTATTGGTTTAAAGTGGGAAGCATATTAGTGTTATTGTTCCACTATTACTGTTCCCAGTAATATTACTGTTACTACAATTTATGTCTGCTCACATGGTAGCAGTAACAACAAAGGGCACTGGGAATCTTCCCCAAATCTAATGAAAGAAGAGGACTTAATGGGAGGAAAATCAAATGGGTTTCTTTAACAGCACACTATATGCTCGAGCAATTCAGCGTGCCGAGGGGCAGATTTAGGACATTCTCCACTAAAATATATTAACTAGAGTGATTTATGTCACCTGCTAAAATTAGGACATAGCAGCTGATTGCAGTCTTGATAAAGATGAAGATATAGCAGTCAGTTCTCAGGAGAGTTGCAACACCAGAAACATGCGTGTAGCTTCTTACCACCCAGTTTTTAAAAAGGAAATTCAGATGCTACCTGCATTACCTGTTAATATGACTACCTGTTTACTTAGGCTCACTGGGGCGGCACAGTGGTTACCGCTGCTGCTTCACAGCGCCAGAGACCCGTGTTTGATTCCCGGCTTTGGGTCACTGTCTGTGTGGAGTTTGTATGTTCTCCCTGTGTCTGCGTGGATTCCTTCTGGGTGCTCTGGTTTCCTCCCATAGTCCGAAAGACGTGCTGATTAGATGCATTGGCCATGCTAAATTCTCCCTCAGTGTACCTGAACAGGCGCCGGAATGTGACGACTAGGGGATTCTCACAGTAACTTTACTGCAATGTTGATATAAGCCTACTTGTGACACTAATGAATAAACTTTAAACTGGTAGCACTCTGGCCTCTATGTCATAAGGTTATAGCTTCAACCACCCCACTCCTCCCCCCACTCCAGCGCTTATACACATAATCCAATATTACCAGGTTATCAGGCTGATTCCGGGGATGGCGGGATTGATGTATGAGGAGAGATTGACTAGGCTAGGATTGTTTTCACTGGAGTTCAGGTGAATGAGGGGGGATCGCATTAATTTTATAAGAGACTTATAAAATTCTAACAGGACTAAACAGGGTAGATGCAGGGAGGATGTTCCCGATGGTGGGGGAGCCCAGAACCAGGGGTCACGGTCTGAGGATTCAAGGTAGACCATTTAGGACGGAGGTGAGGAGACATTTCTTCACCCAAAGAGTGGTGAGCCTGTGGAATTCATTATCACAGGAAGTATTTGATGCCAAAACATTGAATGTATTCAACATGTGGCTAGATATCGCACTTGGGGCGAATGGGATCAAAGGTTATGGGGAGAAAACAGGATTAGGCTGTTGAGTTGGATGATCAGCCATGATCGTGATGAATGGCGGAACAGGCTCAAAGGGCCAAATGGGCTCCTCCTGCTCCTATCTTCTATGTTTCTACACTAATATCCATTGTCAAAATGTCTTCCTTAAACTAAGTGCTATAGCACATCACAGTCTTACTATTCAGGTGGGTGTAAAACATTCCATGACAATGTTCAAAAAGGAGCTGTGAGTTCTTCGAGTGCTCCTTAACTCCAACAAACACCACAAAAAAGAATCTGATCCTCTGGCAGCTTGTTGCATTGATTGTTTCCGAGACCTTTTGTTCATAAACTGGCTGCTGCTTTCACCAGTAAAACAGCAGCGACTGCGCTGAAAGCGATGCTGTGTGGAGCTTATAACATCTGAGAAGTGGTGAAAGGTGTAATGTAAAAATCAAGTTCATCGTTTGGTTTTTTAAACAACATTTCCCAGAATATGAACTTGAAGTGAGTCTTTACCATGGTTATGATCAAGCTTTTGGGAACCATTCCTATTCCTTCCTTTGTCTCAGTGTCCACTTTTGTCCCTCAGTTAACCTCACTGTTGTAGTTATGGTAATGGTGGTATTAGTAATTGTAATGGAAATGTTGGGAGGTCTTGTTGTGCAGTGGTAGCATCCCTGCTTCTAGGCCAAAAGCTCTGGGTTCAAGTTCCACCTCAGGACTTGATGGCCATGGAAAGTCCATTCATAATGTGGTCAAAGAGGTTGATTATCGGTCCATAAATCTTTCCAATGCACCTGAAGGTAGGTGGTAAGAGTGGGAGTTCCCTGGCCAGCCATACTGCAAAGGTAATAGCAAACCACTGCAGTATTTTGTCAAATATAATTATTAGGGACCAGATCAGAAGCTCCAAGGTGTATTATGAAGTTAGCCTAGACCCCAACTATTTTTGATTTTGGTATTAGTGTGAGTATAAGGTGTTTTGTTCCAGGTGAGTTTTTTTGACCCACTAGGAAGTTTTTATTAAAACAAACTATTTAACAATATGGTTAACTATAACAAACAGAATTAGCTTGACTTTAACCAATTGAAATACTTAAACATAGCAAGGTATAATTCTTAACTGCTAGCTATCTCTATTAGTTCCAATTTAAGCAATATCATCATAGATTCCCACTCTTACCCCCTTCAGAATCAGTTAGCATAACAAAAGGCTTATGTGAATTGGCAATCCTCCGGTCTTTTAACCCCTCTGGACAGAGATACTGACAGACAGACAGCAGCCTCCAGAGAAAGACCTGTCTTCAAACAGCAGAACTCCAGAGAGATGACGATTTAAAAAAACCTCTTGCCTTTTGCAGATCTCTGGAAAGTGATGTCTATTTTCTAGCAGGTCCCAGTCTTCAATTTCCAGAGGGAGAGAGAGAGAGAGAGAGAGAAAACTGCTCCTTGCTAATTCAAAACAGCAACTGCCTGCTTTTCCCTCTGTAAACCCAGCTTTTCCCATTAACACACGGCACACACGTGTCAATCAATCTAATCAAGCCCTACTCTGAAATGCCAGGGGACAAAAAAAAACCAAAAACTGCATTAACTCAGATTAAAACAAACACCCCAATAATTAGAAGCAATTATTCTTCTGAATGCTCAGCATGTGAGATGCCGGTTGTAGACAAATCAAGTCCGTTTAAACAGAGTTGAATCTTAACATTTCCTTCACAAGAAACATGACAAAAAAATACATTTCTTAAAGGCATAGTATCATCATATAATCGTGACCCAAGTTCATGGTCAATAATGCCCTCTTAGAACATGGTATCTGAAGGCATAGGAGGAATGATAGTATAAGCAGTATTGCTAATCGCAGTTGTACTAATAATGGTAAGAATGCTCCAGAATCAAATTATTTTGTTTAATATGACCAGAAGAGGACACAGTTGGTTATAAATGACTGTCCTCTCCTGTCTCAGGCTGCTTTAGGTGAGTATGATTATTGAAGGAGAGGAGTGCATAACAGTAAATCAAGGCAAGCAAAATCACTGCCGTCCTTTTAGGACAGAAATCGGAAACGCAAAGAGACTGGGGAATCCTAGCTCAGGATTCATAGAGTCATAGTCATAGACGTTTACAGCATGGAAACAGGCCCTTCGGCCCAACTTGTCCATGCCACCCTTTTTTCTTTAAAACCCCAAAGCTAATCCCAATTGCCCGCATTTGGCCCATATCCCTCGATACCCATCGTACCCATGTAACTATCTAAATGCTTTTTAAAAGATAAAATTGTACCCGCCTCTACTACTACCTCTGGCAGCTTGTTCCAGACACTCACCACCCTCTGTCTGAATAAATTGCCCCTCTGGATACTTTTGTATCTCTCCCCTCTCATCTTAAACCTATGCCCTCTAGTTTTAGACTCCCCTACCTTTGGGAAAAGATATTGACTATCTATCTTGTCTATGCCCCTCATTATTTTATAGACCTCTATAAGGTCACCCCACAGCCTCCTACGCTCCAGAGAAAAAAGTCCCAGTCTATTCAGCCTCTCCTTATAACTCAATCCATCAAGTCCCGGTAGCATCCCAGTAAATCTTTTCTGCACTCTTTCTAATTTAATAATATCCTTTCTATAATAGGGTGACCAGAATTGCACACAGTATTCCAAGTGTGGCCTTATCAATGTCTTGTATAACTTCAACAAGACATCCCACCTCCTGTATTCAATGTTCTGACCGATGAAACCAAGCATGCCGAATGCCTTCTTCACCACTCTGTCCACCTGTGACTCCACTTTCAAGGAGCTATGAACATGTACCCCTAGATCTCTTCGTTCTGTAACTCTCCCCAACGCCCTGCCATTAACTGAGTAAGTCCTGCCCTGGTTCAATCTATCAAAATGCATCACCTCGCATTTGTCTAAATTAAACTCCATTCGTCAGCCCACTGGCTCAATTGATCAAGATCTCGTTGCAATTGGAGATAAATTTCTTCACTGTCCACTATACCACCAATCTTGGTATCATCTGCAAATTTACTAACCATTCCCCCTATATTCTCATCCAAATCATTAATATAAATGACAAATAACAGTGGGCCCAGCACTGATCCCTGAGGCACACCGCTGGTCACAGGCCTCCAGTTTGAAAAACAACTTTCTACAACCACCCTCTGGCTTCTGTCAAGAAGCCAATTTTGTATCCATTTAGATACCTCACCCTGGATCCCGTGAGATTTAACTTTGTGCAACAACCTACCATGCGGTACCTTGTCAAAGGCCTTGCTAAAGTCCATGTAGACAACATCAACTGCACTGCCCTCATCTACCTTCTTGGTTACCCCTTCAAACAACTCAATTAAATTTGGGAGACATAATTTTCCACTCACAAAGCCATGCTGACTGTCCCTAATCAGTCCTTGCATCTCTAAATGCCTGGAAATCCTGTCTCTCAAAATACCTTCCAACAATTTACCCACCACAGATGTGAGGCTCACTGGCCTGTAGTTCCCAGGCTTATTCTCTTAAGGTTAACTCGCAGGTTGAGTTGGTAGTTAGGAAGGCAAATGCAATGGTAGCATTCATTTCAAAAGGACTAGAATACAAAAGCAAGGATGTACTGCTGAGGCTGACAAGGCTCTGGTCAAACCACATTTGGAGTATTGTGAGCAATTTTGGGCCATGTATCTAAGGAAGGATGTGCTGGCTCTGGAGAGGGTCCAGAGGAGGTTCACGAGAATTATCCCAAAGGCTTGACATATGAGGAGCGTTTGAGGACTCTGGGTCTGTATTCGATGGAGGTTAGAAAGATGAGGGGGGATCTCATTGAAACTTACAGAATAATGAAAGGCCTGGGTAAAGTGCAGTAAGAAGTCTCACAACACCAGGTTGAAGTCCAACAGGTTTATTTGGTATCACAAGCTTTTGGGGCGCTGCTCCTTCATCAGGTGAGTGGAGAGTTGGATACTGTGCCCACGCCAGTCCAACGCCGGCATCTCTACATCCTGGGTAGAGTGGATGCGGAGAAGATGTTTCCATTAGTAGGAAAGACTAGGATCCGAGGGCACAGCCTCAGAATAAAGGCATGACCCTTTAGGACTGAGATGAGGAGGAATTTCTTCAGCCAGAGGGTGGCAAATCTATGGAATTCATTGCCACAGAAGGCTGTGGAGGCCAAGTCATTGAGTATATTTAAGATAGAGATAGAGAGGTGCTTGATTGGTAAGGGAATCAAAGGTTATGGAGAAAGGTGGGAGAATGGGGTTGAAAAACCATGATTAATTAGCGGCACAGTGGCACAATGGTTAGCACTGCTGCTTCACAGCGCCAGGGACCCGGGTTCGATTCCCAGCTTGGGTCACTGTTCATGCGGAGTCTGTATGTTCTCCTGGTGTCTGTGTGGGTTACCTCCAGGTATCTGGTTTCTTCACATAGTCCAAAAGACGTGCTGGTTAGGTGCATCGGCCACGCTAAATTCTCCCTCAGTGTACCCGAACAGGAGCCGGAGTGTGGTGACTAGGGAATTCCCACAGTAACTTCATTGCAGTGTTAATGTAGGCCACTTGTGACACTAACAAATAAACTTTAAACTGAATGGTGGAGCAGACTTGCTGGGCTGCATGGCCTAATTCTTCTCCTATGTCTTATGGTCTTATGGTTTAGGAGCATTATTTCAAATGAAAGCAGGAAGGAAGTGTCCACAGCATTGCTGGATTCTGAGGAGTCCAGCAAATTGTTAAGATTCTCAAAATATGTGCCTTTCCGTCAATGGTTTGCAGTGCCTCTCAAAGATGCACCTGCTCTAGTAATGTATTCCTTTTTTTAACTAAGACGGGTACCTAGAAGTCATCATTTCAATCCTTCAGTGATATATACCCATTAAATTCTTCACAATTTCCCCGCAAAGCAAACTTCTATCAAAGTATATTTTCTCGCCCAATAATTATTGGTAGAATGGGTTGCACATTTTCAAGTTCCCTGAAACTGATAGATTGAGAACATTTCTAAACAGTGCTAATTTTTAGTGTTGCGTTTAGAAAAATTCACCCTGATGTTACAACACCCGGCGAGATCAGTTCAAGAAAATTGGAAATGTTCCCCCACTTTCACCTTGGATTGCCATCTGTTTCCAAGATCTGTTTACAGCAAGGCTGTAAATCTGCAGTATTATAATCCCCACCCCTAGTGATTATCACACGGCACAGCGTTACTCAATAACACGGAGGTTTGGTGCTGCAATCTAATTGAAGAAATATGCAGTCTCAAAATTATTGGTTATGTATGAAGCTGGGTGCTTTTTGATTGTGTGAGAAACACCACTTACCAGTTGCCTGAATTATAGAGTAATGTTCAGCCTTGCAGCCTGGCCTAGATTTAGATTTTAATTCAATAGGATTTAGTGTGCTTGCTTAACTTGACAGTTTATTTTTAAAGTTTTTGTTTACAAATATGTATTCTGCAACCAACCAAATAGGCCATTCTGTATTAACCTGGGATCAGAAAAGGAGCACGTTGATAGTACTAAGCTTTTACAACAAGCAAATTTAATATGGTATTGTGAAGTAGTCACCAACTATAGGAGAAATTACCTCAATTACCCTCAAATTTAAGAATAAGTAGTTAATAATCAAATAGTTAACTAGAGCCAGGTTATATGTATTGCTGTATCGTGTCTTCCTAATCTTCCTATGTGTAATGACTTCAATCAGGCCATTTAGGTTGGCCTATTGGAATATGAACTCCCTGATTAAGGAGTCAATTGATGGGCCAATAGGGAGTCTTTTCCTCATATTTAACTGGGAGTGTCAGTTCCTCTGATACTCCCGAAGGTAGACTGCTGACTGATAGCATTTGGAATTATAAATAAAGGGATCTTGGTGAAGGGACTTCTGCCTCCGAAGACTTATGACACTATGCTAGGATTAAAGTCTGAAATTTAAAAATGCTTTTCGCTGTATCCCAGTACATATGACAATAATAAATCAAATCAACAGCTGTGAGAAAGGAGTCTACACTATCTGGAATTGGTCCCTATCAAAAAACACTGTCCTTGACTTGTTCAATCCTGGCCCTAATGAGTTGGACACGGTGGTTAGCACTGCTGCCTCACAGCGCCAGGGACCCGGGTTCAATTCCAGCCTTGGGTGATTGTCTGTCTGTGTGGAGTTTGCACATTCTCCCTGTGTCTGCATGGGTTTCCTCCCACAGTCCAAAGATGTGCAGGATACATGGATTGCCATGCTAAATTGTCCCTTAGTGTCAGTGAGATTAACAGAGTAAATGCATGGGGTTATGGGGATAGGACCTGGGTGGGACTGTTGTCAGTGCAGGCTTGATGGGCAAAATGACCTCTTTCTGCACTCTAGGTATTCTGTGGTTCTGTGATTCTGTGACACTTGTGAAGGACTAAGATAAAGAATTCATCTCAAAATAATCCATTCTTTCATGTTTAAGGGAATGTGTACAAATGACTACAATTAATTAAGTTAATCCTTACAACATTAGTGATCAATTAGCTATTGTGATAAAACTCAAAATACTTACCTAAACTAACAGTTGCAGTTCAGGAGCTACCATCCCAATGGGCCTTGGGACATCTGCACATTACATCCGCTGGGAGATAGCCACACATGCACAGTTAGTTTTTTTACGTTCTTTAGGCCGGATACGCAGAAAGTTAAACAGCATGAAACTGGAGGTCAGGTGACCTGAACTGGAGTGCCATTCAAGAGAAGGTGTCTCAGAGAGGGGGACTGGGAGAAGGTCCCAAACCAGAGATTGGGCAGAAAGAGTTCCAAAAACAAGGTCCTCGGCAGGGACAAAGATAAAGATCAGAGATAAATCCCATTGAATCAAGATAAATGACAGGAACGGAGAAAAAGGGTCTGAGTTGAAGAAAGAGTGGTGGGGAGCTGACCTGAAGCTGACCTTCTCTAAGAAAAGAATCTTAGAAGATATGAATGAAACCCTGGCTGTGGATTCTTGTTAAAGCATCAAGTGGGAATGATATTTGGAGAAAATTCCAAGGCGAGTTTTTGAAATGTGGAGATTGGAAACCTTCACGAGAAAGGCAAAGTTTCAGTGAGACCGGTTAAACCTGTGTGACAAGCATCTGGGTGGGTTTTTGAGAAACCCACAGAATCTGCTTTGGTCACATCTGCCATTTACTTTGGAGCAGGAAGTATTTGACAGAGTTTGCCGTGGATTGATGTGCACCATACACTTACCCTAATTAGAGTATAAGACAGATATGGTAAATTGTTTCATCTTTCCAAATGTGTGCGTATCTGTAAAAATACAGCTGGAGTGAAGGAATAGTAAATATCTGAAACATTTTTTGCATGTGTTTGTATTGAGAATTTTGTCTCGTGTAATATAGTTGACTTTTCTTGTTTAATAAACGTTGAGATTTTCACAGTAACTTCATTGCAGTGTTAATGCAAGCCTGCTTGTGACACTAATTAATAAACTTAAACATAAACTTTATCCTGTGTTAAAAGTCCATGAGCAAACTCCTGCAAAATTCGTTCAGTAACTTTCCTTCATGGTTCCAAAAAAAATGTTGGGATCCATCAAACCAAGTTTAATTCTGGATTTGATTTGCCTAGTATTATCATCAGCTGGGATCGTAACAAAGTGGGGCCTCTTGGGGGATCAAAAATCCGTGAATTTAAATGTGATCTCTGAACACTTAAAGAAGCAAGTACATGGAGGAAATAGACATTGGAGCAGGATTGCTGCAAATTTTATTACACTGGTTGGAACTCAAAAATGGCTAAGACTGTTACTTAGATGTTTCTAGGAGCGGAAGATGTAACCATAAATTATTTGAAATTCTTGAATAAGGCTACACTAAGATAATTAGCAGGTAAATTGTATGTCGAAATAATAGCAGGATTTTGTAAGGATGATATGATTAAGGTAATTACCCAGCATTTAGAATTAAAAGGAGATAAACCTGAAATTGTTGTATCACGGCCAGTCTTATCAAAAATTCAGTTGCAAATAAAGCAGATTGAGATTGAAAAAGAGGTGGAAAGTTCGAATGAGCGAAAGAAAACAGAAATGGAAATGAAAACTCAAGTTGGAAAATGTGGAAAAGGAAAGAGAAGAAGATTGAAGGAAATTGAAATGAAAAAGCTTAAATGTGACCTCCAGAGAGAGAAGATCATAAAGCAGGAACGAGATAAGGGAAGAGAAAGAGGGTGGAATTTTCCCCCAGCGGGATTTTCCACTGCCGCCAAAGTCAATGAAGATTTTAAAGTTTGTTTATTATTCGTGTCACAAGTAGGCTTACACTAACACTGCAATGAAGTTACTGTGAAAATCCCCTAGTTGCCACACTCCGGCGCCTATTAGGGTACACTGTAGGAAAAGTTAGCATGTCCAATGCACCTTATCAGCATGTCTTTCAGACTCCAGGAGGAAACCGGAGCACACGGAGGAAACCCA
The DNA here is from genome assembly GCF_964213995.1 of Mustelus asterias. NCBI lineage: Eukaryota > Metazoa > Chordata > Chondrichthyes > Carcharhiniformes > Triakidae > Mustelus > Mustelus asterias. Next base: position 21,450,776 of record NC_135801.1, on the reverse strand, counting down.
CTCAGACTTGGGGAGAATGTGCAGACTCCACACAGACAGTGACCCAAGCCAGGAATCGAACCCAGGTCCCTTGCGTTGTAAGGCAGCAGTGCTAACCACTGTACCACCGTGCCTCTCCCCCCCCCCCCCCCCCCCCACCCGCCTCCCCCACCTTGGATTCCCATATGGTGGAGCCGGTGAGCCATTGAAATTTCCATTCAAGTTGACGGGACTGGAAGACCCTGCCACCATGAAGGGCTGGAAAATTCCGGGCAGAGTTTCAGTAGTAACATCAGCTGGGGTCATTTCCTCCCACACTCCAAGGATGTGCAGATTAGGTTGATTGGCTATGCTGAATTGCCCCTTCGCGTCAGGGGGATTAGCAGGGTAAATATGTGGGGTTATGGGGATAGGGCCTGGGTGGGATTGTTGCCTGTGCAAGCTCAATGGGCCGAGTGACCTCCTTCCGCACTGTAGGGATCCTATGATTCGATGAACAACTGTGGGCTAAGTAGGGTGATGCCAGATTAGGTATAACGGAGAGTTTTGGGCACCATTTAGTTTGTGTATGTCAAGTGGAGGGAAACTGGTTTGATTGGTTGGTCCTTGGAGATGGCGGGAGCTCCTATTAGTTCTGAGAATCGATAGTGAATAACAGTATCTAGGGACAGAGGCAGAATTCCTGTCAGCATAGTGTAGTTTTCTTCAGAGGCAGAAGGGTTGAGGCTGTTTTTCCATTCTTTTGGACTGACCATCCATTTGAAGGCGTGCAGTCCGTCTTGTTGGATTGATAAATATTCATTTGTTTTCTTTTATTATTTAGTTGATTAGCTAGCTTTCAATAGATTGAGAATGTGTATTGTTCAGTCTTTAGTTAACTGATAAGTGTATTGTTTTGTTTTGCTTATGTTCAAAAAAGTTTGGTGTTGTTCACTAATTCAGTGATTGAGTCTTAGCCTGATGTCGCGTTGATTAAGTTTAAAGCGATGTTTTGAGATTTCAGTAATTAGGCCGTGCACATTAATTCATGTCTAAACTTTTCAAACATTCCTTTCTAAATGTAGAGCCCGAAGCTGAATAAGGTTCATTAGAGCTCTTAATTGCATTAATTGTAAATTTTCATTGTCTTTTGATCGCTGGGCTATTCTCTGATTGCTTATTCAATTATTCTGTCTGTTGTTAGTTATACACAAACAGATCCTTCATTTGAAGTTTGAATTGCATTTTGTATCTTCTCCCTTGAGGTGTTTTTTTTTGCTCCCAGTTTGCATATCATTTGACCACAAGCGTTTGTGACGACAGCTGTGTTTAGTGTTTGGCATTGATTTATACTCCGATCTCAATTGGTTGGCATAGTTTCTGTGCATTGGTACAAACTGAAAAAATCTTCACATCTCAAGTAAAGCACGGTAGATGCAACAAACAGCCATCTCTGTGTCACATCTGGATAGCAATATCGATTGAGGGGGGATGAGGGCCAAGATTACAATCGGGGGGATCAATTTTTTAAAAAGAATTTACTCCATTCTTTAAGTTACAAAACCAATGCGCAGAGGGGACCAGGCAAGCCCTTAATCCAGCTTCTTGCTTGCTCCAACTGAAATTTAAATTTAATCCAATTCGTGATCCCCACAAGAGAGACTTACAAAGATCCAATGTGACAAGAAAAGACATTGCACCGCATCTTGGGCTAGATCTGATGCTAGGTCTTAGTCAAAAGGCTGAGGAAATCAATTTACTGCATCTTTAAAGTTACAAAGCCAATGCTTGGGATGGACCAGGCAAACCCAAATCCATTCCTTGCTTGGTCCAAAAACCAAATTTAAATTCCAATTGAATCCAATTCAAGGCCCCCACAAAAGAGACATAAAAGATCCAAGCTGACAAGGTAAGTCATTGCACCCCATCTTGGGCTTGGCCTGACGTTGGTATGCATGGAGGAGGTATAAGCGTTAGAAGGCGATAGCCCACAGTTTTAATGTGGGCTCGGGAGGAGCTTTTCTGTTGCTCATTCAACCAAGGGTGGAATTTTCTGTTCCTGCCAGTGGTGGGAATCATGGGGGCGGGCGAGGGATACTAAATTTGGTGCATTGGAAAAGTCTGTTGCCTGACAGCCAGAAATCAGTTTGGAATGTTGCTCTCACTACTCTGATGGTGGGTTAAACGCAGCTCAAGTTTCCTACTGATCCACATGTCGGGAACCACATTTGCTTTCATTTGCATCTTGTGTATGCCCATTAAAAGGCCAACTCACTGGAATTATGCTCCTCCTCTAATTTTTTCTGGCCTGTTCAGCAGCCAAGATATCAGTTGGGAGGTTTTAGGATCAGCTATCAAAATTTTGGTTCCCAAATTGTGTTCGTATCCACATGAGCAAGAATGTTACTGATCAAAATTTCTGTGGCCTCCTCCTGCACTGTAGAGATGCTATGATTCTATGAATACAATTTGACTAGAATCACCCACTTAATTTGCAATATCATGCCAGGGTTTGGTGGGAAGAGACATAGAACAAAGAACAAAGAAAATTACAGCACAGGAACAGGCCCTTTGGCCCTCCAGGCTCGCACCGATCATGCTGTCCATCTGAACTAAAACCCCCTACCCTTCCAGGGACCATATCCCTCTATTCCCATCCTATTCATGTATTTGCCCAGATGCCCCTTAAAAGTCATGCACTCAAGTCTTTGGAAGAGAGAACCCAACCAACATCGAAGCACTAGATTTGAGTTCTACAATAGTCAAAATAGCTACCTACATGTATGTGTGTGTGCGTGTGCCGTTCCCACATGCATGTGTGGCCAAAGACTCTCATGGATCATCAAACTATAAACAGCGTGTAATGAGGGCAAGAGTAGCTCATAAGAGAAACCTGCTGCAATTTGTTCTGTGATTCTCCAATGGGTACTGTTAGGGACCAAATCAGAAACTCCAAGGTATATTATGAAGTTAGCTCAGACCCCAACTATTTTTTGGCATTAGTGTGAGGATAAGGTGTTTTATTCCAGGTGTAATTCTATTGACCCACCAGGAAGCTTTTATCAAAACCAACTTTATTTAACAACACAGTTTAACTATAACAAAATGAATTAGCTTAACTTCTAGCAATTGAAATACTTAAACATGGCAAGATACAATTCTGCCTAAGGGCAGCACGGTGGCATAGTGGTTAGCACCACTTCCTCACAGCGCCAGCGACCTGGCTTCGATTCCTGGCTTGATCCGTGTGGAGTTTGCAAGTTCTCCCCACGTCTGCATGGGTTTCCTCCCAGTGCTCCGGTTTCCTCCCACAGTCCGAAAGACATACTGGTTAGGTGCATTGGTCATGCACCCTCAGTGTACCCGAACAGGCGCTGGAGTGTGGCGACAAGGAGATTTTCACAGTAACTTTATTGCAGTGTTAATGTAAGCCTACTTGTGACACGAATGAATGAACTTTAAAAAAAAACTTTTAAAAAAATTTAGTTCCAATTTAAACAATATTCCTCATAGACTTAAACCCCTCTTTAAAATAGCAGACAGCAAAGGCTTGTGTGCTGGTACATGGGATACCAGTTCTCAAGCCTCCAGAACACCTCAGGAGAGCAAGAGACCTGCTGCTTCTTCCAGACCAAGGCAGAAACTGCCTGCTTTTTGTCTGTCACTTTAGATCTGCGCATTTACATCAATCCCTCTTGTCAATCAACCTAATTAAACCTGACTCTGAAACCTCAGGGAAAAACCCTAAAACACATACAAATGATGAGTTCAGATAAATCAAACACCTCATTATCTCCAAGCAACTATCTTCCTGCATTCTCTGCAAGTGGGCTGCCTGGTGCAGACAAATTGGCATCCTCAACAGAGCTGAGTTCTCAACATACCTTTCACAAGAAACATGAGATGAATACATTTCTTCAAGTCACAGTATTGTCACAGTGCTGTGTGGGAACTGGGATAGCGACACCCAGGGAGTCAACAGCATTGAAGACTGCCAATCTTACGGGCCATGCCATTATTATTAAGTCCACCACCTGGCCAGTGGGCAGGAATTATGGCAATATATAACCGCAGCCAGGGACTCAGATATGTGGTAAGGTAGGCTCTGGAATTGCTTGATGGGGAGGGGGTTTCCTCAGGGCACGGGAGGAACAAGGCTTCCTTGAGAGGCCCAGTGGAGCCCACAAGGTAACCTGAAGTAAAATTTAATTATTTCCCTGCTTGAACCCTTTTTGGTCCATGATCCACACCTCCTGCCAAGTCTAGTTCGAGTTGGAAAAAAGTTGCTGTTCTTCCTTCCAACCAGTACCGCAGTCAAATTCTGATGTGCATATCTATGGAAGGATCAGCTTCGTTCAGAACAGCAGGTTATCATCAGGACACAGCGGGTAAGACAACATGATTAGATGGGTGGGGCAGAGATATGAATGACCATCTTTTTACTGTCCCGTCCATTGATTTCCAGCAGGCAATGGGGAGCTAAAATCAAAGCCCAGGCAATGGGAAATTAAATCATGTTGTGTATAAACACAAACTTAAAATTAAGATCAAGTCAATGGTATATTATTATGGAATCCCTAAAGTGCAGAAGCGGCCATTGGGCTCATTAAGTCTGCACTGACTCTCCAAACAAGCATCTTACCCAAGCCCACATTCCCCCCCCCCCCCCCGCCACCTGATCCCCATAACCCAAGCATTTATCATGGCTAATGCACCTAACCAAACATCTTGAGACATGAAGGGGCAATTTAGCACAGCCAATCCACCTAAGCTGCATATCTTTGAATTGTGGGAGGAAAACGGAGCACCCAGAGGAAAGCCGCATGGACACAGGGAGAATGTCGGAAAAATCCATCTGGTTCGCTAATGTCCTTTAGGGGAAGGAAATCTGCTGTCCTTACCCGGTCTGGCCTACATGTGGCCACAGAAACCTCAATGTGGTTGACTCAATGTGGTTGACTCTTAACTGCCCTTTGGACAAGGGCAACTAGGGGTGGGCAATAAATGCTGGCCAGCCAGCGACGCCCATGTCCCACAAATGAATATTTTAAAAAACTCCACACACTCACCCAAGACCAGAATTGAACCTGGGTCCCTGGTGTGAGGCAGCAGTACTAACCTTTCTCTGAACCATTATTCTCAGCAGCTGAGAATATATTTTTTTGCTGCCTTTCAACATGAACCAGAACTGCAAACGTAGGGTTAATTGCCAGCTAACTCAAAAAGCCTTCACGTTTAAAAGAAAATTACAGAGGAACAACAGATTTATGAACACAAATACATCATTGTGAGGGACAGTATAATCAATAACAGTCTCGAGATGGTTATTACTGCTTCAGCAATGCAGCGAACACTGATGAGAGCCCGAGGATAGCCACCTATTGTAATAGTTAAAGAATATGATGTTATCACGACACTATTAATCTATCTAGAGTTTATTTTCCAATATTCCCTTTGTTTATGATCTGTGGCTACCTGAGAATTTTGTGAGTTGTAGTCTCTGCTCCTTGTCAGTGCTACTTCGACCCTTCCGATTTTCAACAAACATCTCACTAGTTCTTCTACGAGGTGAATTTAATCTTCTCCTCAACAATGCCAAGTGCTCATTTAAACTAATAATTGGTTTTAGCATTCTCTTATATTATTTGTCCCAAATTACATTTGACCATACAGATTGATCATAGAATCATAGAATCCCTTCAATGTAGAAGAGGCCATTTGACTCATCTGCACCAACTCTCTAACAGAGAATCTTACTTGGGCCCCCTTCCCTGCCCTATCCCCATAACTCCACGTATTTCCCATGGCTAATCCATCTAACCTACACATCTTTGGACACTAAGGGGCAATTTAGCATGGCCAATCCAGCACATCTTTGGAGTGTGGGAGGAAGTAGCTCAAGCATTCCCTCTGCCTCCATGCTTAGATTCATCTTTTGGCCCCTAATTGGACACAACCATCTTGTTACTACCTTTTTATTCCCTTTTATGTTAGTTGCCAGTCACTTCTCATGCTCTCTCTTTGCCTCTCTTATTTCCTCTTGCACTTTCCTTCTGACCTGTCGATGTTCAGCCTTATTGTCGCTTGTATTATCAACCTAACATCAATCACATGCACCCTTTCTCTGCTTCATCTTGCACTCCATCTCTTGCTTCAGCCAGGGAGTTCCGACTTAGGTTGCCCTACCTATCCCGCTGGTGAAAATGTACCTCGACTGTATCTGAACAATCTCCTCTTTAACAGCAACCCTTTTCATTCCATTACAGTTTTCTCTGCCGATCTTTCAATTTTAGTTCCAGTTGCCTTGTGGTCTTCCTTGGGCCTCTCAAGGATGTGTTGCCCTGAGGAAATGCCCTCCCCACTATGCAATTCCAAGGACAGATCTGTTCTTACCCCAATGAAACTGACTCTCCTCCAGTTAAGTATTTGTACTCCGAATTGCTCCTTTATCGCTTTTCCGAGCTGACCTAAACCTTGATACTGTGATCATCGGTGCTCATGTGGAAAATATACAGCAATTCCGTGTATGAGGCAGGTGCACAGTTAAATCCTGAAATTTAAAATTTCTGTTTGAGTTGCGTCACTCCTCCATTCGCTTTGTGGACCTGTTATCCTGCCTGCTGCCTGACCATCGAAAAACATTGAATAGCACAAAGTTGCTGTGGATATGAACTAAACTTACAAGAGAAAGTTACGTTGTGTCATTTTAAGTTTACGTACCCATTTTTAAAATTCGTTCATGGGGTGTGGGTGTCACTGGCAAGGCCAGCATTTGTTGCCTATCTCTAATTGCCCCATGAACTGAATGGCTTGCTAGGCCATTTCAGAGGGCAGTTAAGAATCAACTGGCACCAGAGTGAGGTGACTTCTTGCGTGCTGTCCCAAGCATACCCTCTAATTCTACATTTTACTCTCGTTCTTTGCTTTTAAAACTGTACTCTAGCTCTTTTCAACTCTCTAATACCTACTTTATGATAAGTTGATCTTTCTCTACACCCTAGCTGTGACTGTAACACTATATTCTGCACCCTCTCCTTTCCTTCTCCCCTATGTACTCTATGCACAGTATGTTTTGCCTGTACAGCACACAAGAAACAATGCTTTTCACTGTATCCCAATACATCTGACAATAAGAAATCAAATTGACTCAAAAGTCAAAGATTGCTGTGGGCCTGGAGTCACGTGTGTAACCAGACTGGACAAGGACGGGACCACTTCCATAAAGGGGCACTAATGAATCAGATGAGTTTTTACAACAGTCGAAAAGTCATCATTAGACTTTTAATTCTAGATTTTTATTGAATTCAAGTTTCACTACCTGCTGTGGGATTTGAACCCAGATCCCCAGAGAATTACCATGGGTCTCTGCATTACTATTCCAGTGACAATACCACTGCGCCACTGCCTCCGTGATAATTGTTAATAACATTTTAACTTGAATATTAACTATTGTAAGTGTGGAGTATTGTTCATTCAGGTTGGAGTGTTTAAATGTGGCAAATTAAATTTTTTCCTTACTTATCCTTTCTGTCTTTTTTCTCCTTTACTCCAAATCCAGTCTTTCTTTCCCTCTCTGTATTTTTCCTTTCCGTACTTGATTTCACATTGAATTCACCCATTCCAATTCGCACTTCCTTCACAGTCATTGCCCTGCTTATTTCACAACTCTTCAGTTCCTTCAGGGTCCCGGATGTCCGGTTTCATACAATCCCAACAGTGCAGAAGGAGGCCATTCGGCACATCGAGTCTGCACCGACCACTATCCCACTCAGGCCCTATCCCCGTAACCCCTCATATTTACCCTGTTAATCCCTCTGACACTAGAGTTAGTTTAGCATGGCCAATCCACTTAACCCGCACATCTGTTGGAATGTGGGAGGAAACCGGAGCACCCGGAGGAAACCCACGCAGACACGGGGAGAATGTGCAAACTCCACGCAGACAGTGACCCGAGACTGGAATTGAACCCGGGTCCCTAGCGCTGTGAGACAGCAGTGCTAACCACTGTGCAACTGTGCCGCAGCATTTCCCTCATTACAACATTATCAGACAACACGGGGATAGGTGGGATTGTTTTGGGTGCAGGCTCAATGGGCCAAATGGCCTCCTTCTGCACTGTAGGGATTCTATGATTCCACGATATGATTCAATGGTTCACTTTCATCAGCTCGCTACACAAAAAGATGTTAAACGTCTAAATGTGCAAGGGCAGATCCAACCAATGACAAATGCTGCAGTAAATCTGGGCCAACATTAGAGCAGTTGTGGAATCCGTGACTATGACACCAGGAGCTTTGAAATAGTGCACAGCTTTGGGGAATGATTTTGAGCAAAGCACAAAATGTTATGAAGAACATTAACAATTTGCAAAACAAATGGCAGTTAGAGTGATAATAACCCATATCATTTATTCAGACATCAGAGTAATTAAGATTTTATTACTGTCCCTCGTCAAATAAGCACTTTATGGCTGAAAATGACAGTAATCCTGGAATAAAACTGAACCAAATTAATCCATAAAACTCATTAATAATTTCACTTCATTATCATAATTCATTTGAGTGACATAAGGAACAACTAGATGAGAAAGTTTGGAGAAAAAATTTAATCCTTCAATTTCGGGGGTAGAAGAAAAATTGAGGTTGGAGGGCATTAACACTCTGTCATGTCCAATGTCCTCTGGAAGTGTGCCAAATTGGCAATAGATCTATTTTTGCAAACGACCTTTTTGTAAACTTGCTAAATTCATCAACAAGCATTTTTAAATTGGAAGAAGCCATCGAGGTAGAAACCAGTCCCCATTAGTGCCCGTTTTCCATCTGAAAAACCTGGGTCAAAAGTGGCCAACTTCAGAGGGCAACCATAAGAATACTTGTCCAGCCTTGGACAATTGGTTGCATACCTTCTGCACACCATCAGCTGTGTACCCAAAATCAGCCGATTTCTATCCAATTAGTCTCAGCAAACATGCCCCTGCATGGCTGATTATAAACTCATCTCACATATAGCCAAGTTCCTTCTCTCTTAACATCTTAGATCCAGTTATAGAAATCACCTCAAAAAGTGTCTTCCACTTGATACAATTCATGGAGGTTTGATTCCTGTTTTGGAAGCTTTCTCTAAAAAATTAGGCTTCTCTGAGCAAAGCCTGTGCTAGGCCTGCCCCACTTGCATTTTCTTGGCATGGATGCAGCCAGAGCTAGCGGCCACCAACAAAAAGGTGGCAACTTCCATGTGAAGTCAGTCAAAGCAGGTGTACTTCTTCAGGCTCCAAAGCACATACAATGGCCATTGTCCACCTTCCATTGATCACCTTGCCACCACTCCCAGCATCTCACCACTCTCCTTCTCCCCTCCTTCATGAGACTTACTGAAGGACCAGCGGATCAAATGGGACAAAATCAGTTAGGTGCCTCTGGAGGAGCGACAGGTACCGACATTATCACTCAAATTATTGCAATGAGAGCCAAAGCCTTGGGCCTCGTGTTTGGAGCATTTTTTTTCTAATCGTATCTCCGCACACACACACTTTTTTCCCCTTTGGGGAATGGTGGGGAAATGGCAGAAAGATTCCTGAGCTGATTATCAGCTCATTGAACCGTGTTATGAATGCTCCTGCTGTGGCCAACAAGTTCTGACGTTGGACTTGAATCCAGGCCTTCTGGCTTAGATTGTACCACCGCATCACAAGGTTGGGATATGAGCTCTCTGCACACTATTGGCTGTGTACCCAAAACCAGCCCACAACCAATTTCCACCCAATTACGCTCAGCAAATGTGTCCCTGTTTGGCTGATTATAAATTCATGTCACATATAGACAAGTTCCTTCTCTCTTAACCTCTTAGATCCATTTATAGAAATCACCTCAAAAATGTGTCTTCCATTTTTTAAATTTAATTTGCTTCAGTCTTTCACTTGCATACATGACCCGGGTTCACAAAAATTAGAACATGTTATTTTGGGTCTCGAACGATCAGATCTCTCCGACTACCATTTATCATACTGACAGAGTTGAAAGTCTATTTGGAGGAGGGATTGCAGTTGGTAACAGTCTCAGTCATGTAAAAACACCGCGCGCTGCAGTGGGAAAATCAGCAAAATGAAAGTCAAATAGTGTTTTTAAAAAAATAGAAAAAAATGCAATACCATTCCAGCACTGGTAAAGCCAATACATCATTTCAAAAGAAGAATAATGTAGGCTCTTGCCCTTATTACAGTGAAATCCTGTTGCTTGACCTTTAAGATCATTATGGTGTCAAGTATCCAGTCCTCCTGCTGTTCTTATGTGCACTGCTTGGGTTTATTGCGCTGTCAAACAATGATGGCAATCCACGGCTTGCTTCTTTTATGGAATTGGATTGATGATTTCACAGCATGATGCTGGGGTCAGATTTTCACTGCAGCCACAGAGAAAAACAGCAAAGTTAATCCAAACTAAAAAGGAAAATACTGCAGATGAGACCGAAATAAAAAAGAAATGCAGGAAATAAAAGAAAGCTGGAAACACACAGCAGGTCAGTCGGCATCTGTGAAGAGATCGGATCGGACAAGTTAACATTTAAAATGTTCTTCAAACGTCCGTGCCTGAAATGTTAACTTGTCCGTCCTCTCCACAGATGTTGACAGATCTCTCATCTGCACGGTTCACCTTTTAATGGCAAGACCTGTTCAGAGTGACAGCAGTCGGCAGCAGTAAAGTTATGTTGCCAGCTCTGCGGAAATGTCTGCTCGGGCTATGGGGGTTTCTGCGCATTCGCCGAGATGCACCCAGTGTGCTCATGCCATTTTGAATCTCTATCCTGTTGATTCCACGCTGGCAGATTGGAAGTGGTTCAACAAATCGGCTTGGATTTAATGAGACTTCAGCACAGTGCGAAGTCACTGGCTGGAAAATTCCCACCAAGTGGGGAATTTCAAAATTGAGATTGATCTATTTCCCTTGGCTGGGGGGTTTTAAGGAATATGGAATCAAGGCACAAAGACAAAATTGAGATACAACCTGTCCATTTCCAAACTGAATGGCAGGCTCAAAGGCTGAATATTCAAGGCCTGTTCCTACATTAGGTTAAAAACAGAGTTTGTTCCCTTGAGTTGATCTTGTTCCACCTCGGACAAACCTGCCTGATGGACGGCATGGTGGCACAGTGGTTAGCACTGCTGCCTCACAGTGCCAGGAACCTGGATTCAATTTCAGCCTTGGGTCACTGTCTGTGTAGAGTTTGTACATTCTCCCCATGTCTGCATGGGTTTCCTCCGGGTGCTCTGGTTTCCTCCAACAGTCCAAAGTTGTGGTGATTGGCCATACTAAATTGTCCCTTAGTGCAGGTACTGGTGAGGCCACAACTAGAGTACTGTGTACAATTTTGGTCCTCTTATTTGCGGAAGGATATATTGGCCTTGGAGGGAGTACAGAGAAGGTTCACCAGGTTGATACCGGAGATGAGGGGGTTAGGTTATGAGGAGAGATTGAGTAGATTGGGCCTGTATTCGTTGGAGTTTAGAAGGCTGAGGGGAGATCTTATAGAGACATATAAGATAATGAAGGGGCTAGACAGGGTAGAGGCAGAGAGATTCTTTCCACTTAGAAAGGAAACAAGAACTAGAGGACACAAAGAACAAAGAACAGTACAGCACAGGAAACAGGCCCTTCGGCCCTCCAAGCCTGTGCCGCTCCTTGGTACAACTAGACCAATCGTTTGTATCCCTCCATTCCCAGGCTGCTCATGTGACTATCCAGGTAAGTCTTAAACGATGTCAGCGTGCCTGCCTCCACCACCCTACTTGGCAGCGCATTCCAGGCCCCCACCACTCTCTGTGTAAAAAACGTCCCTCTGATATCTGAATTATACCTCGCCCCTCTCACCTTGAGCCCGTGACCCCTTGTGATCGTCACCTCTGACCTGGGAAAAAGCTTCCCACTGTTCACCCTACCTATACCCTTCATAATTTTGTACACCTCTATTAGGTCTCCCCTCATTCTCCGTCTTTCCAGGGAGAACAAGCCCAGTTTACCCAATCTCGCCTCATAGCTAAGACCCTCCATACCAGGCAACATCCTGGTAAACCTTCTCTGCACTCTCTCTAAAGCCTCCACACGTCCTTCTGGTAGTGCGGCGACCAGGACTGGATGCAGTACTCCAAATGTGGCCTAACCAGCGTTCTGTACAGCTGCAACATCAGACTCCAGCTTTTATACTCTATACCCCGTCCTATAAAGACAAGCATACCATATGCCTTCTTCACCGCCTTCTCCATCTGTGCTGCCACCTTCAAGGATTTGTGGACTTGCACACCTAGGTTTCTATACTCTTGATGGCTCTGCCATTTATTGTATAACTCCCCCCTACATTACTTCTTCCAAAATGCATCACTTCGCATTTATCTGGATTAAATTCCATCTGCCATTTCTCCGCCCAATTTTCCAGCCTAACTATATCCTGCTGTATTGTCCGACAATGTTCATCGCTATCCGCAAGTCCAGCCATCTTCAAGTCATCCGCAAACTTGCTGATAACACCAGTTACACCTTCTTCCAAATCATTTATATATATCACAAACAGCAGAGCTCCCAGTACGGAGCCCTGCGGAACACCACTGGTCACAGACCTCCAGCCGGAAAAAGACCCTTCAACTGCTACCCTCTGTCTCCTGTGGCCAAGCCAGTTCTCTACCCATCTAGCAACCTCTCCTTGTATCCCATGAGCCTTAACCTTCTTAACCAACCTGCCATGAGGGACTTTGTCAAATGCCTTACTGAAATCCATAAAGACGACATCCACGGCCCTTCGTCAACCGTTTTTGTCACTTTCTCAAAAAACTCCAACAAATCTGTAAGGCACGACCTCCCTCTTACAAAACCATGCTGTCTGTCACTAATGAGATTGTTCCGTTCTAAATACGCATACATCCTGTCTCTAAGAATCCTCTCCAACAACTTCCCTACTACGGATGTCAAGCTCACTGGCTTATAATTACCCGGGTTATCCTGCTACCCTTCTTAAATAACGATACCACATTTGCTATCCTCCAATCCTCAGGGACCTCGCCTGTGTCCAATGAAGAGACAAAGATTTCCGTCAGAGGCCCAGCAATTTCACCTTTTGTCTCCCTGAGCAGTCTAGGATAGATGCCATCAGGCCCTGGGGATTTGTCAGTTTTAATGTTGCCTAAAGAACGTAACACTTCCTCCCTTGTAATGGAGATTCTCTCTAACGGGTCAACACCTCCCTCTGAGACACTCCCAGTCAACAAGTCCCTCTCCTTTGTGAATACCGATGCAAAGTATTCATTGAGACCAGATGCTTCAAACCAGACCTACGCTCAAACAATGTTCCCTTTACCCTCTGTTTGCTATGCGCAACTGGCTTGTTGGGCTGCACTGGCGTCTTTATGACTCGTGATCGAATATGTTAATGGGAACATTGCTTGTGTGTCTCCAGTATGCTCCCTGCGTGCACAATCGTGCAGTTTACAGGAAACATTGCATTTGGAGCAATGCAGCGATCAGCTGGTAAATAATACCTTTCATGTGAGTCCCATTCAAGTTACTTAGTGTAAATATGGGTCAAGAAATTTGATTCCACCCGAAACAGAAGCAAATTGGGTCAATGGAGAGGCCAATCTGCCAGCTTGTGCTAATATGAGTCATGAACTTCTGCAATTTTGCAGACAGGGTCATAAAAACAGGGTCCGAGGAGCGTCTTAAAGGAAGAAAACAAGGTAGAGCGGCAAAGAGGGTAAGGGAAGGAGTTCTAGAGCGTAGACAGCTGAAGACATTGCCACAAAGGCAGAACACTGAGGATATGTAGAAATAGAAAATAGAAAGAGTAAGTCATTCGACCTTCCGACCTGCTCTGCCATTCATTTTGATCATGCCTGATCATCAAATTCAATATCCTCATCCCACCTTCCCCCATATCCCTTGACCCCTTTAACCTCAAGAGATATATCTATAGGGGAGGCAGTGGTGCACTGGTATTGTCATTGGACCCAGAGCAAGATTTGGCGACCCAGGTTTGAATCCTGCATTGGCTAATAGTGAAATTTGAATTTAATTTTAAAAAATCTGGAAGTCTAACGAAGACCACGAAACCATTGCTGTAAAAACCCATCTGGTTCACTAACGTCCTTTGGGGAAGGAAATCTGCCGTCCTTACCTGATCTGTCCTACGTATAACCCCAGATCCACAGCAATGTGATTAACTGTCAAATGTCTCCTGAAATGGAGGGCAGCGATGGGATGAGCGATAAATGCTGGCCCAACCAGCGACACTCACGACCACTAAAGTGAATTTTTTTTAAAAGGCCAGAATTGGATCGCAGAGATCTGAGAGAGTTGTAGGGTTGGAGTACAGAGGCAGGCCTGGATGGGGCCATTGAAAGCTTGGAAGATAAGAGTGCAAATTTGAAAATGAACCAGGAGCCAATATAATCAGTAAACACAAGTGATGGATGAACTGCATTTAGTTGGCATATAGGATACGGCAGGTGCAAGCTGGGAGGCCGGTCGGGACAACATTGGAACAGTCGAGTCTGGTGGTGACAAGGGCATAGATGAGAGTTTCAATAGTGGATAAGCTGAGGCAGGGTCAGAGATGGGCAGTGTGATGGAGGTGGAAGTAGGTGGCTTCAGTATTGGAAAGGATACGGGGTCGGAACCCCCATGGGAACCCATCTGACAAGCCAGTTGCGTACAATTTCTTTTTTCATGATCCCAGGCTGCAGTTGCTAAAAACAGCAAAAATGTAAAGAAATGAAGTCTTCATTGCTGAATATTAATCAGCAGGAAAAGATAATGCCAGGTGAGTGCACAGCAAGTCCAAAATGAATCCTATCATTTCCAATCTGTAGCAACTGAAGCTCATTATTCATTGGAGTGGCTGCCAGGCGAGAGTGCAGACCCAAGATGGAACGTTGCCACAAGGAGACATGATGAATGATAAAAACGTCAATATTTCAAGCTAAATAGTGGCTACTTCATCTTTTTTATATTTAGATGAGGGGGGGGGGACAGTTTCTATGGAAACTATTCCCCACATTTCCAAGATTTGCTTTGATCCCTTCTACAAAAATTGTGAGGAGGTTTTGCAGAACATCTTGAACGAACTCAAAAGAAAAGTGACTTGCATTATCATTTAGCATTGCGAGAGCACATTAATTATCAGCTCGCTTGATCCACTGTTTTGTCTCAACAGCACCAAGCCAAGGGCAAGGTTAGAAGCTTCATATCACCTGCAGGATTTGACTGCGGAAATATACTTGGCATCAGTTCCAACATTGAAGTGCGCTCTGGACAAATTATTTTGCCAGATTATTAATAATAGCAGCAGGGAATGATTTCAAGGTTGTCATCTCATCTCAGGGCACGGATGGTTAGAAGCTGTTTGAACTTTGTCCTTGCAATTTATGACATAATTTGAAACCGTCTTGTAATAATTTTCAAGTTTCCACGCTCACTCTCCAGCGAAAAACCCCACTACCTTTCTGGAAAATTGGTGTTGGGCTATTGCTGGGCACAGTAATACTCAGAATAAGATCTTGTTGTTTGAAAGAAACTAAATTTTCCCAGTAGGAACAAGCAATAAGTGAAAGATAACCGTCAATCAGAGAACAATCAAGATTGTTTCACTCCAAAAAACAACCAAATATATAATTATCCACAAGCCTTTCAATTCTCCTATAATTCTCATTTAGAAATGTAAAATTATTCCCTTATCATACCCTCCTGTGATAGTGTTCTTCTGTTCCAGCGTTCTGCAGTGGTAGCACCATAATAGCCTCTTGATGGCTTCAATCAAACCCGTTTCAACTCTACTTTTAAATGTCATTAGCATTGTGTTCATTTTTGTTAAAAACATAGTAGAATAAATTACACGCAGCGTGCACGGAATAGAGCAAATCGTTTAATCTCACAATTCAGACAGCACCAGTTGCCTTGGTCGTATGGTTTCCAAGGCTATCTAAACCCATGGAGTAAATTAAAAGTCTTCCTACTCAGATCCAACATAATTCATAATTATCTGTGCATCGCACGGTTTTCTTATTGGTTTTGAGTCGCTGGATTTTTCTCACCATCGCCAGATGAAAGCTAATTCATTATTCCTGTGAGTCTCTTCGATCTATTCACGCATGTCCTGTTGTCCTCTCCCCCTGGTCTGTACCCAGGCCCTGGCCTAGATCTCTCTCTCTCTGATTGCTGGCATTCCCCTGGTAGGCAGTGATTCCAGTGAGTTGACTTAGCTCTGCTCACAGAGAGCATTGAAGGGTCGTGAAGAAGACAATACAGCCAATACAATGGCTGTCACGGATTAACTGTTTTTCATTTACTGCCAGTACTTTTAAGAGGGGAGATGTTTAGGTTAGAATCATAGAATCCCGACAGCGCAGAAAGAGGTCATTCAGCCCATCGAGCCTGCACCAGCAACAATCCCACCCAGGCCTATCCCCGTAACCCCATGTAATTACCCTGCTAATCTCCCTAAATACTAAAGGGCAATTGTGCATGGCCAATCAACCTAACCCGCACATTTTGGACTGTGGGGGGAAACCAGAGCACCCAAAAGAAACCCACGCAGACACAGGGAGAACATGCAAACTCTGCACAGATAGTCACCCAAGGCCAGAATTGAGCCCAGGTCCCTGGCACTGTGAGGCAGCAGTACTAACCACTGTGCCACTGTGCCGCCCTTACTCGTACTTTAATTACAAATTCAATGCTACATCAATTATCGAAAAAGAAAACTGTTCACTTTCTTTCTACATTATGCTTGATCCAGAAATGTAAAAACAAAGTACATTCACCGAAGGTTTCTATATTATCATCACATAGTCACTGTTCATTTGGCTTCACACTACTAAAAGACTCCTTGGTGAGCTACACCCCACATACTTGAACCAAAATTGAAAGGCAAATGATTTGCCAGTAAGTGCAGCTAACGAAATGGTGCATGAATGGACTCACCAAGCGATTGAACTAAGACTCATGCCTAAACCAAAAATCAAAATGACTCATTTTAAGCTTGTCAATGAGTACATAAATTCTCTCCCAACTGGGAGGGCGGGATTGTAACTCATTCAAAACCCACCCACTGACACAGAGCTAGATAAAAGCAAATTTATGCAAATACTGGAATCTGAAACCAAAAGAGAAAATGCTGGAAAATCTCAGCAGGGTCTGGCAGCATCTGTAAGGAGATATTTATACTGTAGGGTGAGGGAATAAAAGATAAGTCATAGCCACAAAAACAAAGGGAAAGGCTGCTAATGGCAGTCCACAGAGAGAATAGAAAATGTAAAAGGTGTGATCAATCAGAACCCTGACCTTCCGGTTGCTTGCCATTTTAACACACGATCCTGCTCCCATGCCCACATGTTTGTCCTGGGTCTGCTGCAATGTTCCAGTGAAGCTCAACGCAAACTGGAGAAACAGCATCTCATCTTCTGGCTAGACACATTACAACCTTCCGGCCTCAATATCGAATTCAACAACTTCAGATGATTAGCTCTACCCCACCCCGACCCCTTTGTTTTCATTTCATTTTTAATTGTTCTCTACCTTTTATTTCTTTATTATTTTTCTTTATTTTTCTTTCCAACAACTCTTTCTCCCTATTTTATCCCCCCTTTCCTTATCTTTTTTCCCCTTTGCTTCCCCTTTCTCCCTTTTTCTCAATTTTACCTCTCTCCCACCCATTCCTTCCCCCACATCTTCATATGTCACTGTTTACCCTCTGATTTCAGCTTCTCTGCCGTTTGGCCATTCACACCTTCTATTCTCTCTATGGACTGCCATTAGCAGCCTTTCCCCTTGTTTTTGTGGCTATGACTCATCTTTCATTCCCTCACCCTGCAGTATAAATATCTCCCACTTTCTATGCCTTTTAGCTTTGACAAAGGGTCACCTGGGCTCGAAACGTCAGCCCTTTTCTCTCCTTACAGATGCTGCCAGACCTGCTGAGATTTTCCAGTGCACAAAGTTAGAATTGGGCCCAAAATCTTGTTGGGCAGGAGTTGGCTTTCAAGAGGGTATAAAATCCAGGTGGGGCATAAAACCAGAGCTGCACCCAATCCTGCTGTGTCAAAACAAATGGTAAAATCAAAGCAAGGGACACTGTATAGACTTCAGCATATGTCCTTGTATTTGGTACCACCTTGTTTCTTATTTAATCAGATCCACTGCAATAGGTTCTCCTTCACACCACTCAGTCATTTTAGTCATTTTTTCTTGTCTCACCTTGGCAGCATTCTAGCTATTTTTGAAATAAAACACATCGGCTTTGATGTGTGAAAATAATAGATTTGTATCTGTAATTTCCAGTGTGTTTAAAAAAAAAACCTCAGCGCGTAAAGCTTACTTTTATTTCTTATTGTAGAACTTATAATAGGCCGATCGTTATGTGTGACTGATCTGGAGACAGGATTCATAGTCCCACACTTTTGAAACTACGCAAGTGCCATAAAAAAATGTGAACGAAACACACTGCGGAAGGCATTAGCCTTCTCCAGATCAGTTTGAATGTTATTCTGATACAATGCCTATCGTCACAATGAACACCTGCTATATCAATAACACTTTCAGCAACATGCCAGACTGATGAAAAGGTTAGACCTCCAATTAAAGATAGCTTGACAAAGCTGGCTTCTACCATGGCTTGATGCCTCTGCATCTAACAGAGCAGCTTCAAGAGGAGGCAGCTGCGTACTATCACAGGCTCCCATGCATTAGAATTTTGCTCCATTTATTTGCAGACAAATAAGTTGTGATTCGTGATTTGCTGAGCTGAGGAATGCCCACATCGGCCAAAGCTCAAGAATCCGCATTGCGGATGACGGCTAATAAAGAGAATATAACCTGAAAAACACAACGGGATGAACAGAAGCATTACATTTTAATTGGGAAGCCATCCTTCTCTGTTGTGGTTAATCGCACAGCTAAATTGTACGCAGTCTTTATGCCCTCACTGCATTATGAGGGGCAAAGATAGGGTAGATCGGAAGGCACTTTTCCCCTTAGCAGAGGGGTCAATAACCAAGGGGCATAGACTTAAGGTAAGGGGATTTGGAGGGGATTTGAAGGAAAGCCTTTCTATCCAGAGGGTGGTGGCAATCTGGAACTTGCTGCCTGAAAGGGTGGTAGAGGCAAGATCCTTCAGGTTAAAGAAGCATTTAGATGATTACTTGGAATGTCATAGCATACAAGGCTACGAACCAAGTGCTAGAAAATGGGATTACAATAGATAGGTGCTTGACAGCCAGCACAGACATGATGGGCCAAAGGGCCTCTTTTTGTGCAGTATAAGTCTCTATTTGTGTCCAATATAAAATCCTACTATATTGGCTGCTATTCATACAATTTTTCTTTTAGTTTCACTAGAGTGGCTCAATTAAAATCCAAGCCTAAAATGAACACCCACCAATAATTTTTTCAAATATTCTGAGAATCCTTACAGTGCAGAAAAGGGGCCCATTGAGCTTGCACTGACAACAATCCCTTCCAGGCCCTATCCCTGTAACCCCACGCTAATCTCCCTGACACTAAGGGACAATTGAACATGGCCAATCAACCTCTCCCACACATCTTTGGACTGTGGGAGGAAACTGGAGGAAGCCCACGCAGACACGGGGAGAACGTGCAAACTCCACGCAAGCAGTCACCCGAGGCCGGAATTGAACCAGGGTCCCCGGCGCTGTGAGGCAGCAGTGCTAACCACTGTGCCGCCCCAAATTGCCGACACCTCTTTTTCCAATAAAGGAGCAGGATGGTGAGGGGAGGGGAAGAAGTGCCCCAAAAGCTGCTGAAAAAAGAATGGTGTGGTCCTACCATGTCGACCCTTGCTTTCTTCGGTCAGCGAGGGAATTTCTCATGCTGTGGGTAAGAAGAGATGCGTCGGTTTTTTAAAAAACTTTTAAAATCATTGTCAGGGATCACTTTGAAAATGGTTGTGAGCAAGAGAGACATTTCTCTAGGGTTTAGAGCATCTTGCGTCTACCCTTTCATCTGATATTTCAGACATGAAGTGATGTCCTTTCTGTGATCATTCCCTTTTATTTATTTTTTTGAGTACATATGTTGTGAGAGCATGAAAGACGGGACCAGTTTTCAAAACCGTCATAATCTCAACGCAGCATACAGTTTCAAATGATGAATATGTTTTGAAGTAGGATATATATTTTTTCAAGAAACAAACATCAGACAAGATCTATAATGAATTTCAGTTAAGACTTCTTTTGTCGGAACCGATCTTATTTCGCTGCTGAAGTACTTGCCCAAGTGTATTGGCTCGTTTCCGGTTTACACTCATCCTTTTCTTTTTTTTTTAAAACCAGCAGATTTTAAAAATAATATAGATAATAATTTCGAGTGGCTAACTGGCATCAAGTAAAGTAAAATTTATTCATTAGTCACAAGCAGGCTTACATTGACACTGCAATGCAGTTACTGGGAAAATCCCCACGTTGCCACATTCTGGCGCCTGTTCGGGTAACACTGAGGGAGAATTTAGCATGGCCAATGCATCGAACCAGCACGTCTTTCGGACTGTCCAAAGAATAAAATTCTGCTCCAGCTCCTCATCTCTAACTTCATCCCTGCCTCCCAACTTGTCTTTCTATGCTTACGTCAAATCGAGTCCCGAGAGGATTAATGAGGAGAAGAGAAAGGTTAAATTACTGTAATTATTTCTGCATTACTGCAGTTTTAATAGTGGTATTTTTCTCACTTTGTGTCTGGAAGCAGCCTTCTCATTAGCAATACCAGTCAGGCACTGGTATTGGTGCTGCCATTAGCCCCTTCACTGCAGCCATTTCATTCACTGAGAAGGTTCTTATATCACTAAGGTATACTTGAAGCTAACATAATTTTAAAAAATAAGTTATATATTTTTAGAAAAACATGCATCAGTTTCTGATGTACTTTTCTTCAGAAGGAAATAATAGAATCCCTACAGTACAGAAGGAGGCCACTCAGCCCATCGAGCCTTCGCCGACAACACTCCAACCCTATCCCCATAACCCTACATATTTACCCATGAAACTAGAGTCAATTTAGCATGGCCAATCAACCTAACCCGCACATCTTTGGACTGCGGATGGAAACTGGAACACCCGGAGGAAACCCACGCAGACACAGGGAGAATGTGCAGACTCCATACAGACAGTGACACAAGCCAGGAATTGAACCCGGGTCCCTGGCGCCGTGAGGAGGCAATACTAACCACTGTGCCACTGTGCCAGCCCTTAATATTGGCCGCTAATATCGGCATTTAGATATTATATCAAATATCACCACCCTTTCTTCTTCCAAGCACCTCGGGTACAAAATTGCACACCATACGTGGTGATCTTATTATAGACTCGCTGTCCATACGAATGTCCTTGTTGTTATTTTGTACACAAGAGGGATTTTTTTCAAATATGTTTAGCTTAGACGTGGGACTGTCAGGTTCAAGTCTATTGCATTCACTGCTTCCAATGTGGTCTCCTCTACATTGGGGGGCTAAATGCAGAGTCGGTGACTGCTTTGCGGAACACCTTCACTCGGTCCTGTAAGGTCGACCCCAAGCTTCGGGTCGCTTGCCACTTCAACTCAGCATCTTGTTCCCATGCCCACATATCCATTCTCGGCCGGCTTCAGTGCTCCAATGAAGCCCAACGCAAATTGGAGAAACTCATGTTCTGATTAGACACATTACAGCTTTATGGACTCCACTTTAGGCTGTGAACGTTCGCATCCAGCTTGACCTCCTTCTTGTTTTTTGTTTCTTTGATTTGTCCCGCTGCAGACAACACCCACCCCGTACCCCCACAAGGCCATCTGTCATTTGTCCTTTAATTTTGCTCCCACTGACACTGATCTTTGTTCTCCGTTTAACATGATCTGCTATCCTACCTTTTTGTGGAGATGCCGGCATTGGACTGGGGTGAACACAGTAAGAGTTTTAACAACACCAGGTTAAAGTCCAACAGGTTTATTTTGTAGCAAATGCCATTAGCTTTCGGAGCACTGCTCCTTCGTCAGATGGAGTGGATATCTGCTCTCGAACAGGGCACAGAGACACAAAATCAAGTTACAGAATACTGACTAGGATGCAATTCTCTACAGCCAACCAGGTCTTAAAGATACAGACAATGTGAGTGGAGGGAGCATTAAGCACAGGTTAAAGAGATGTGTATTGTCTCCAGACAGGACAGCCAGTGAGATTCTGCAAGTCCAGGAGGCAAGCTGTGGGGGTTACTGATAGTGTGACATAAACCCAAGATCCCGGTTTAGGCTGTCCTCATGTGTGCGGAACTTGGCTATCAGTTTCTGCTCAGCAACTCTGCACTTTCGTGTGTCGTGAAGGCCGCCTTGGAGAACGTTTACCTGAAGATCAGAGGCTGAATGCCTGTGACCGCTGAAGTGCTCCCCCACAAGAAGAGAACAGTCTTGCCTGGTGATGGTCGAGCGGTGTTCATTCATCTGTAGTCATCAGTCACTGTCCGTTGTCACTAGCTGTCCTGTCTGGAGACAATACACATCTCTTTAACCTGTGCTTAATGCTCCCTCCACTCACATTGTCTGTATCTTTAAGACCTGGTTGGCTGTAGAGATTCGCATTCTAATCAGTATTCTGTAACTTGATTTTGTGTCTCTGTATGCCCTGTTTGAGAGCAGATATCCACTCCATCTGACGAAGGAGCAACGCTCCGAAAGCTAATGGCATTTGCTACAAAATAAACCTGTTGGACTTTAACCTGGTGTTGTTAAAACTCTTACTGATTCTACCTTTTTGCCACGATTAGTACTTCTTTAGTCCTTGACGCCACCATCAACACTCCCTTTGTCCTGTGTCCATTAAACTTATGTCAATTTCCCCTTAGCTTTGATCTTAGACCATAAGAAATAAGAACAGAAGTAGACCATTCAGCCCCTCGAGCCTGCTTCACCATTCAATAGGTTCATGCCTAGTCCGGCATTCCTCAGGTCCACTTTCCTGCCCTTTTCCCATAATTCTTGATTTCCTTACTGATCAAAAATCTATCTCAGTCTTAAATATACACAAAAACTCTACTCCCACAGCTCTCCATGACAAGGAATTCCAACCGCTCACAACCCTCGGAGATAAAAAATTCCTTCTCATCTCAGTCTTAAATTGGCACCCCTTTATTCTGAGACAATGTCCTCGAGTCCTAGACTCTCCAATGGGGGAAACATCCTCTCAGCATTTACCCTGTCAAGCCTCTTAAGAATCCTCTATGTTTCAATAAGATCATCTCTCATTCTTCTAAATTCTAATGAGTAAAGTCCCAACCTGCTTAACCTTTCCCCATAAAACAATCCCTCCATAGCGGGGATCATCCTAGTGAACCTTCTCTGAACTGCCTCCAGTGACCTATCCCTGACCCTCTATTCTGTCCCACCTTCTCCACCCCCTTTTCCAACCACATAATCCATTACATTTCTATTCCTCTTTGGTTCATAGAATCATAGAAACCCTACAGTACAGAAAGAGGCCATTCGGCCCATTGAGTCTGCACCGACCACAACCCCACCCAGGCTCTACCCCCATATCCACCCACTAATTCCCCTAACCTACGCATCTCAGGACACTAAGGGCAATTTTTTTTTAGCATGGCCTATCAACCTAACCCGCACATCTTTGGACTGTGAGAGGAAACCGGAGCACCCGGAGGAAAGCCACGCAGACACGGGGAGAATGTACAAACTCCACACAGACAGTGACCCAAGCCAGGAATCGAACCCAGGTCCCTGGAACTGTGAAGCAACAGTGCTAACCACTGTGCTACCGTGCCGCCCAACCGTGCCGGTTCTGAAGAAGGGACATGTGGACTCAAAACATTGGGGCAAATTTTCCCATTCCGCCCACCACAGGAAGTGTAGCGGGCGAGGGGTGAACCATGGGAAGGTCATAGAAACCCTACAGTGCAGAAGGAGGCCATTCAGCCCATCAAGTCTGCACTGACAACAATCCCACCTAGGCCCTATCCCCGTAACCCCACATATTTACTCCGCTAATCTCTCTAACCTACACATCCCGGAACACTAAGGGACAATATAGCATGGCCAATGCACCTAACCTGCACTTCTTTGGATTGTTGGAGGAAACCGGAGCACCCGGAGAAACCCAGGCAGACAAGGGGAGAACAAGCAAACTCCACACAGACAGTGACCCAAGCCAGGAATCGAACCCAGGAGCTGTGAGACAGCAGTGCTATCGCTGTGCCACCGTGCCGCCCTCTGTTGGACCTCGGGCAGGAATTTCCAGTTTCGGGACAACCACAGCCAGAAAATCCCGCCCATTAACTCTGTTTCTCTCTCCATAGATGCTGCCAGACCTGCTGAGTTTATCCAGCATCTCCTGTTTGTATGTTGGGTCACATTCTACCTTTGTTTCTCATTAGGTGCCTCGTACCGCACACCATAAGCAGCTTACAGCGAGTAGTTAATCTGTTCCCAGTCTCCTGTCAATCCTGCTCTGAAAATGGCCTCGAAAAATTGCGACAGGATGTATCAACTGATGAAAAATAGATTATAGCAAATTGGAACCCGGCTCCCACTTTGATTGATTTTCTTTTCCACTGACTTCAAGAGTCTGTCAACTCATTATCACCCTTAATTCTCATTAGTCTAATTAGTTAAAATTATCTTCAATGAATCTCCTCCAGACTCCCCCCCCCCCCCCCCCCCCCAATATTTCCTTCAGAAGCTCCTGAGGGTATAAAATTGGTCAATGGCAGCAACGTAAATGGATTCACAGCAGTTCAGCAACCCATGTTCCACCACATTTGATCCTCTTTCCATTGAATTTCATAGAACGATGGGTCGTCTTCTTCACAGAATCATAGAATCCTACAGTGCAGAAGGAGGCCATTCGGCCCATCGAGTCTGCACCGACCACAATCCCACCCAGGCTCTATCCCCATAACCCCATGCATTTACCCCAGCTAGTCCCCCTGACACTAAGGGGCAATTTATCATGGCCAATCCACCTAACCCGCGCATCTTTCGGACTGTGGGAGGAAACTTTGCTGGTTGTGGGATTTTACTCTGTGCATATTGGTTACATTTACTATACTGATTACATTTGAAAAACACCTTGTTGGCTAGAAAGTGTTTTGAGATGCCCGAGGTTATAAAAGGCACTATGTAATGCAATTCTTTGTGCATTTTCTTTGAAGCTTAAACCACCAGTATTAGTTTGATTTATCATCAGAATCTTGTTTTGGAGTTCACTATGATAGAAGCTTGGAATCCCTACAGTGCAGAAGGAGGCCATTCGGCCCATCGAGCACCCGGAGGAAACCCACGCAGACACAGAGAGAATGCGCAGACACCACACAGACAGTGACCCAAGCCGGGAATCGAACTCGGGTCCCTGGAGCTGTGAAGCAGCAGTGCTAACCGTTGTGCCACCGTGCCACCCAGATTGGAAACCTGTTTCCGAGTTTGGTGCCATTTTCTCTTGGCCGGAAATTAAAAATCTTGGCAATATTTCCCAGAACAATGGTAAATGTAAACAGGCACAGTGAAAAATCAGCTACCGGCCCCCTGGGGTCGGGGATCAGATCTACCTGGTGCCCTACGTAACCTGTACTGGAATGCTACTTAGTCTTCTGCAAGTCAATTCTATCCGTCAGGCAGACTTCAAGACCGGAGCCTGCCAGGACCAAAAGCCACACACTGTAGAGTTAAAACTCTACAGCATCACAGGAAAACCCCACAGTTTCCCGTCTGGAACTCTATCCTCCTGCCTACATACCTCGCCCCTATTAATATCCGTGTGTGACAGGAAATGTGTTAAATGATACAGAGGCTTGCACACATTCCCAAGCAAGAGAAAAGGGAATCTACTCAGCATTCCCAGAATTTGATGGTGTTAAATGTAAATCTGTACAGGGTTGCGGAAATGGCCTGAGAAATTTAAATAGGTTTGTACAAAGCACCTCTTCCTCAGGCTTGTTGTCACACCAGCACATTCCAGCCTTTTGCGTCAAAGACTTCGACTGGCTATGCCATACCACTCAAAGCCAGATTATAAGTAAATACGTTTTTGGGCAGCAAGGGGGAACAGTGGTTAGCCCTGCTGCCTCACAGCGCCAGGGACCCGGGTTCAATTCCAACCTTGGGTGACTGTCACAGTGGAGTTTGCACATTCTCCCCATGTCTGCGTGGGTTTCCTCCCGGTTCTCTGGTTTCCTCGCGCAGCGCCAGGTACCCGGTTCAATTCCGGCCTCAGGGCACTGTCTGTGTGGAGTTTGCACATTCTCCCCATGTCTGGGTGGGTTTCCTCCAGGTGCTCCGGTTTCCTCCCACAGTCCAAAGATGAGCGGGTTAGGTTGATTGGGCCATGTTAAATTGACCCTAGTGTCAGGGGGATTAGCAGGGTAAATATGTGGGGTTACAGGAATAGGGCCTGGGTGGGATTGTGGTCAGTGCAGACTTGATGGGCCGAATGGCCTCTTTCTGCACTGTAGGGATTCTATGAATCCAAAGATGTGCAGGTTAGGTGGATTGGCCATGCTAAATTGCCCCTTAGTGTACCAAGGTATGTAGGTTAGATGGATTCGCCATGGTAAATATATGGGGTGACAGGGAAACACCATATAGTGAGTGGGGGACAGAGCCTGTGTACGGTACTCTGTCAGAGAGATTCGGTGCAGACTCGATGGGCTGAATGGCCTCCTTCTGCACTGTAGGAATTCCAAGCTTCTATCATAGTGAACTCTAAAACAAGATTCTGATTATAAATCAAACTAATACAGCAGTTGGTGGTTTAAGCTTCAAAGAAAATGCATAAAGAATTGCATTACATAGTGCCTTTTATAACCTCGGGCATCTCAAAACACTTTCTAGCCAACAAGGTGTTTTTCAAATGTAATCAGTATAGTAAATGTAACCAATATGCAAAGAGTAAAATCCCACAACCAGCAAAGTCGCAGATTCACTAATCTTTTCAGTGCCATTCATGATCAAGTTGCCACAGTCCCAGATGACCATAGGCTGCTCTCCCCTTTAGCATCACCACACCTCAGGCGAGAGACAAGGTTGAGAAGGCCGGTCCTTTAGGAATAACCTCAGCCGGTGTGGGAATTGAATCTGTCCGTGCTGTTGGCATCCCCCTGCACGACCTGCCATCCAGCCCACTGAGCTAATGATATCATAGAATCATAGAATGTCATAGAATCATAGAATCCCTACAGTGCAGAAAGCCCATTCAGACCATCAAGTCTGCACTGACCACAATCCCACCTAGTCCCTATCCCCTAACGTATTTACCCTTCTAATCCTCTGACACTAAAAGGCAATTTGGCCAACCCACCTAACCTACATATCTTTGGACTGTGGGAGGAAACTGAAGCACCTGAAGGGAATCCACACAGACACGGGGAGAATGTGCAAACTCCACACATACAATCACCCAAGGCTGGAATTGAACGCGGGTCTCTGGTGCTGTGAGGCAGCAGTGCTAACCACTGTGCCACCGTGCTGCCCCATTGAGGGACAAACTTCACAGCTCTTCTTCAAAGTAGTGACATAGGATCTTTGACACCAACCTGACAGGGCCTCAGTTTAATATCTTGCTGTGGGTTTCCTTCAGGTGCTCCGGTTTCCACTCACAGTCTGATCTTGGGTATATTGGCCATGCTAAATTCTCCCTCAGTGTACCCGAACAGGAGTGTGGCGATTAGGGGATTTTCACAGTAACTTCATTGCATTGTTAATGTAAGACTATTGTGATACCAAAAAACAAGCATGGTGACACAGTGGTTAGCACTGCTGCCTCACAGCGCCAGGGACCCAGGCTTGATTCCCCGGCCCGGGTCACTGTCTGTGTAGAGTTTGCACATTCTCCCCGAGTCTGTGTGGTTTTCCTCAGGGTGTTCCGGTTTCCTCCCACAAGTCCAAAGATGTGTGGGTTCGGTGGATTTCCCCTTAGTGTCAGAGGGACTAGCTGGGGTAAATGCATGGGGTTATGGGGATAGGGCCTGGGTGGGATTGCGGTCGGTCAGACTCGGTGGGCTGAATGGCCTCCTTCTGCACTGTAGGCATTCTATGAAACTTTAACTGTACGATGTCACTTCTGACAGCCCAGTGACCCCTCGGCACTGCACTGGAGTGTCGTCCCGAAGTTTGTGTTCAGCTCGCTTGGAGATGGGACTGGAGCAGGATTTTTCTGGCACAAGGTTGAGAGTGCTACCACTGAGCAATGCTTTGAAGACAAAAAGAAAGATGCATAAACCCAATGCATACAGCAGATTCTTTTGTAATACTCCATATTCAGGACATGGTACTACATGTCAGCTTTTATCAGACAAGAATGGAAAGCAGCAGGGTCTTTGACGCTATTTTCTTTTGAAATGCAGCACGGCAGTTGGAGTCAACAATAATAAGGATAGATGATCTTAAAATTGTTCTTTCTTGTCCGTGCTTCAAAGCCACTCAGTGTCCCATACACACTGTATTCCGTCCCAACCCTCCCCCTGCATAATAAAAAAGTCTAATCTATAATTCTGTCCTGAATAGAAAACATTTGCAAGACTATTGGGAAAGAGCAGGAGGGAGCAGGATTAATTGGATAGATCTTTCAAAGAGCCTTGGTCTGAATGGCCTCCTTCTGTGCGTAAGAATCCATGATTAATCAAACTAAGAAAAGAAAACATTTCCTTCTCGCCCTGCGCACTGTGACACTACAATCTCTCATAGCGGTAGTCAGTTTCAGGAACGCACAGTTTGTCCACGTGTGCTGTCAACCTCCACTCTCGAACCCTGGGTTCCTGTCAATGAAACTCTAGGGCATAGAGAAACAGGGAGGGTCAGCTGCAGGAGTGGCTGAACCGTCTGCTTCTGAAATTGCCTCACCGCTGCGAAAACCTGACCTGCCTCTTGAACAGAAAATAGCAGGAGGGGCCTTAACAAGAAGACGACACACCACAGGAGCATGTTCCTCTGTGACAGCTGCTATAGCTCTGCACAACTTCCCATTCAACATTGAAATTTCATTTCTAAGTATGTAAACGTCTTGCATGTGCAAACTTTTAAGTCAGTTTTGGGCCTTTTGACTCAGTGTATGCTTACTTTATGGTGGCACAGTGGTTAGCACTGCTGCCTCACAGCACCAAGGGACCCGGATTCGATTCCCGGCTTGGGTCACTGTCTGTGCGGAGTCTGTACATTCTCCCCGTGTCTGCGTGCGTTTCCTCCGGGTGCTCCGGTTTCCTCCCATAGTCTGAAAGATGTGCTGGTTAGGTGCATTGGCCACGCTACATTCTCCCTCAGTGTACCCGAACAGGCGCCGGAGTGTGGCAACTGGGGGATTTTCACAGTAACTTCATTGCAGTGTTAACATAAGCCTACTTGAGACACTAATAAATAAACTTTAAATACTTGCAAAGTCTTTGGAGCGAGTTGTTGATCTGTGAAACACTTGAGCAGGATTTGTTTGGTTGTAAATCACCAGTGTATTCCAGTGTCAGCAGTTCTTGTAGATAAGGTTTAATTCAGGTTAGGTACAAGGGTAAACTTTCATTCTTGCAAGGAAGATGATTTTTCCCCTTTCGTGTTACCTGGAAAGGAAGGTTTTAAAGTGGCAATGGATTTTTCACTTAACTGTTTGTAATGTAGCTGGTATTACCAAGAGTAAAAGTGCACCCAATTTGTCTTAAATTACAGTCTGGGGACAGCTTTCAGTAGAGAGTTCTGCAGATGACCTTTCAACCCTATTTTATCTCATTCTCCCAGATTACCAAACCTGTCTCCCCGTTACAGCATCAAACCTTTTTTGTTTAGTGAATCCAGTCTCCTCACTTCAGCAACCTTTCCGACTACGGGACTAGTGTAGCATTTCTATTTCTACCCAAATTGTCTTTATTCCATGGAATCCCTACAGTGCAGAAGGAGGCCCTTTGGTCTAACGAGACTGTACCAATTCTCCGAAAAAGCATTTTACCCAGGCTGACCCCCTGCCCTATCCCCATAACCCTGTACAATTACCATAGCTAATCCCCCTTAACCTACACATCTCAGGACACTAAGGGGCAATTTAGCATGACCAATCCATCTAACCTGCACATCTTTTGGACTGTGAGAGGAAGCCGAAGCACTCAGAGGAAACCCACACAGCCACAGGGGGAATGTGCAAACTCCACACTGACAGTCACCCAAGGCCAGAATCGAACCGGGGTCCCTGGAGCTTTGAGGCAGCAGTGCTAACCACTGTGCCACCCTCTAACTATGACTTTGCAGTTAGTATCAAGTTGCAGCTCCTTGCAAACAGATTCATGGGGTTGGGTTTTGTGTTCACCCACCAACGGGTTTGCAGGTGGGAATGGTGCCTTCCCACCCACCCCGATCTCTCCTCACATTTACGGTGAGGCAGGCAAGGCCTAGGCCAGCCACTTAAGGGCCTCAATTTTCAGGCTGGCAGGAGAAGTGAAGGGGGAAGCATGGAAAATGACCCTGCTCAGGCCTCAAGTGAGAAGGGGGCCCTCAATCAAAGGCGTCCTTTCAACATCGTCTCTCCACCCTCTCTCCTGCTAAAGGTCTGCCCTTGCAGGTCTTAAACCAGCCCCCCCCCCCCCCCCTCCAATCTCTCCATCAACAACCCCACCCTCTGCACACTAGCCCAGCTGGGCCTCACCTCTCCTCCACACGCTGAGTGCCCCACACTTACTAGGCCTCTGGGGGATGCTTATGATCCAAATATTGTCCACTGCAGATTTTGGCACTGCCGCAAGTGGAGTTCTGCTGACCAATCTCATTGGCCAGTAACTCTATGAGGTAGGACTTCCTCCTAAGTGAGGAGTGGAAAATTCATCTTCAGCCAACTAATGCTTCTTGGAGTTGGCTGCAAGGAAGACAGTATCGACAGGGATGTGTTTCTCACTGACTCTTCAGGTAGTGGGATAGGAAACCCCATGATACCAAAAATCCTGGCCATGGACTTTTCCAGATGTGTGAGGGTTCCACAGTTGGGTCAGAAAGGCAGGGGAGGTGGGAGCGACCTCCTTCAGCCAGGGGTGGAATCCAGTGCCAGATCTTATAGGAATTGCTGAGAAAGGGGCTACCGCCAAGGCTGCCTCCCTTATCCCAATCAGGACACCAGCCACCCAGCAACTACAGCAGTGGTGTCGGGAGTGGTGGTCAATGCTGAGACCTAAGGCCTACAGAAGGATGTGGAATAAAAAACCTTTGGAAAACTATGCAGTCGCACACTAGAGGGGAAACCCCTCTGGAGAAATCACCAGGGCCGCAAGGGCCTGCCTTCCCTGTCCGCAGCCCCCTCATTGCCTCGTGAAGCATTTCCTGTCCCACCGTGCCGCCCATTTTCCAGTGGCTGGCTGAGAGTCGGGCCGTGGCCGCTGGGGTGACCAAGCAAAAGCATTCAGCCTACGGCACTTTGGGACAGTCTGAGGATGTAAAAGCTGCTATATGAATGCAAATTCTTTCTTTTCGTTTCACTTTAGTAAATATAAAGGCAACTTGCTTCATTGGCTGGTAATGTAACTCCATATATTTCAATTATCATAGCATCAGGTGTCAGAGAGTTCCATTCTGTGCTAAGACTCATCATCTGCAGTAACTGCTTGGACTACTATATCTGTCAATATATAGGGTGGCACAGTGGTTAGCACTGCTGCCTCACAGCGCCAGGGACCCAGGTTCAATTCCTGGCTTGGGTGACTGTCCGTGTGGAGTTTGCACGTTCTCCCCGTGTCAACGTGGGTTTCCTCCAGGTGCCCCGATTTCCTCCCACAGTCCAAAGATGTGCGGATTAGGTGCATTGGCCATGCTAAATTGACACTAGTGTCAGGAGATTAGCAGGATAAATGCGTGGGGTTACGGGAATAGGGACTGAGTGGGGTTGTGGTCGGTGCAGACTCGATGGGCTGAATGGCCTCCTTCTGCACTGCAAGGATTATATGATTTATATCAGTTCAGGTGCAGCACATGAGATTTAAAATTCTTTTTCTATCAAGATATTTAAATCTAGTGCCGTGGTTTTAAGTATTACTGCATCATTCTGCACAAAATGTACATCACAGTTAATACCCTGCTGTTGAACAGTGAAAATTCTAACAGTGTAGACTGTACCAGTGTTTCCAAAGCAGATGGCATCCCGAGTCCCTGTACGATTTGATTCCCTGTACACTTGCCCTATCACTCCACACACCACAAACAGGATTTTACACCACAGACACATGTCCACTGGGGACTCAATCAAGCCCCACTGACAGCCATCAGAGAGATAACCACCATCATTCATCCCTGGACTATCTTCAGGCACCTTTCTGTAAGAGTAAGATGCAGTGTCTAATCCTGCCACGCCAGCTAGCGCTGACTGCCGCAAGATGCTGTAACGCAGTTCTATCACTACGTGAACTTGTGCAGTCCTGGACGCCGGCCACTTAATCAAAACACGCATGACTGAATCTCCACACCTTACTTTAACGAACGTTCAGCAAAGTATTACGTGCGGGGATGAGTGACAGAAACCTGGTTCACGATACGTAAGTAATACAATTGCAAGTATTCCTCAAGAGAAATTCGGAAGACACAATTATGTATTTGTTAACAGAATTAACATAGCTTGATTTTATTTATGCAATTGCCTTTAGGAAATTTCAACTTCCGTCAATAATGATAGAATTCAATATTAAACATGTCAGTCGTGTAGACCACATGGTTATACGTTGAAATAACATTTAACCTTTCCATTCTGGCTGATGGAGGCCGACACACTATTTTATTATCAGCATTGGCAAGTGATTTATTACAAGTGTTTCTACTTCAGTAAAACCACATTAGGCTGCGCTCCATGCATCATTTGTTATCTTCAACCATCCTACGTTCTTTCTGCGTGTACCCCTGACTCTCCTGCGAGGAAGTTTAACTCGTACAAAAAAAAAGAATTGTGGGCCTCAGAGGTCCTGTTAGCTGAGGTTGCGTGGGAACGATTAGATTTCAGTTTGAAGAACTGGAGCTTGATTCAAGAGTTTGACTGTCAAACATACCGTCTTGGGACAACGTGATTTATTGAGCTGTATCATTTGGAATGCAGCTAACTGCAGTGATTAAAGGAATTCTGACGAATATTGAAGGAATTAAAGTTTTGAATATGCATGGCTCAGCCTCTCCTCCTTGTACCTGAACCATATTTTGTTGTGGTTCGTTCATACCTTGTCCCACAATTAAAGCTTGCTACAGGCAATGCCACTGGCAGTGTGCAACATATCCTCACAACTTCTCATTTTATTTTAGGTTTATTCTTTGGATGCAATATCTTGTCATGCGGTAGACCTTTACATTCATTGTTGATAATGTACAAGATACAGTAACGTTGTGCTTATGTTGCTGCTACAACGATTCAGAGGTCTGAACTAATCATCCCGAGACGCAAGTTCAAATCTCAACATGGCCGCTTGGGAATTCATATTCAGCTAATTGAATACATCTGGAATAAGAGCTTGCATCAGTGGAAGTGTGCATGAAGCTATCAGGTTGTCATACAAAAAGACACAGGGCGGGATTTTCCAGCCACGCTTACCGGAAAGTCCCGCCTGAGGTCAACGGACTTTTTCATGGTCCACACCACACCTCCCATCCTCACCACGCACCCCCCCCCCTCCACCTCACCACACCCCCCCCCCCCCCCCTCCACCTCACCACGATTCCCACGGCGGGCAGGATGGGAAAACTCCCCCCCCCTATATTGTTTACAAATGCCTTTGAGGGAAAGAAATTTGCTGTCCTCACCCGGTCTGGTCCAGAGGTTACTCCAGACCCACAGCAACCCTTAATTGCCCTCGAAAATTAACCTGTGGCCTGTGGAAAAAAGGAACAGAGAGGTCATCGGGGAGGTCATCAATATGGAGCCTTGGGTGGAATTCTCCCCTCTGCGACCAAACCGTAGCGTGTCTTTCCCCCAGCCCCGACTCATTAATTATGTAACCGGGTGTTTTGCGCCACATTCTGTGGCAGGATGAGCCTGACGACAGCATCCTATCCGGGCGCCGTATTGAAAAGAGGCCCAACATCACTGGCCTACGATTGAAGAAGGGAAGATGGGCCTCCAGAAAATGAAGTCAGATCTCTGGGAGCACTCTGAGGCTGGAGGATGTGAGGATGGATCTCCAGGAACAATCTGCTGCTGGAAGATGGAAAGATGGAGTTCCTCCAGGACACGGGATCTGGAAGATCCACGGGTAGATGCTCCTCCCACCCACTGCATGTGGCATTTCGGTGCCTAGGTTTGCTGGCGGCCTCTATCCCAAACTCTGGAGACAGATCCAGGCATTGTTCAGATGAGTCCCGACATCTGCGTGCCACGTAGTTCCAGATGTGTTTTACTGCCGGTGTCTTGGAGAATCCAGCTTGGGGGACTTCCATCCTTCATTTGCATCCCACAAGCGGCCTTCAATGCCGTCCGCTCTCCCCCGCCCCCGCCCCCCACTTCTAACCAGCAGACTAGTTTTGTCCACAGTGACGACTGCATCCGGCCATTTGACCACAATCTAATTTCTCGGCGTGTTGAGCGCAGTCAAATATTCTCAAATATGCCGTTGGTGAGGACACGGATATCTTCGGCCATTATCATAGAATCATACAGTGCAGAAGAGGCCCTTTGGCCCATCGCGTCTGTACTGGCATGCGAGAAACACCTGAACTCCCACCTCATCCCATCTGCCAGCACTTGGCCCATGGTCCTGCATGTTATAACGTGCCGTGTGTTCACCCAGGTATTTTTTAAAGAATGTGAGGCATCCCGCCCCTACCACCCTCCCAGGCAGCGCATTCCAGACCATCACCACCCTCTGGGTGAAGAGGTTTTTCCTCACATCCCCCCCTAAACCTCCTGTCCCTCATTTATGTCCCCTCGTGACTGACCAGATATTAACTGTGTATAAATGGCGCAGGGTTCCTTTGCTTCGAAAAGGGAGAGAAGGTGGATGCCGGTTCCACATCATCACATCACCACACCCAGCACCCTGGTGGAAGTCAGCAATTGGCTGCAATTGCCGCTGTTTCTTTGACTGATCGAGTCCTTGACCTGTTGCAGAGGTGACTGAGCCGGCTCGCTAGTGGAACAGTGCATCAGTCACTAGCTGAAAGGAAGCAGAGCTCTGCCCTGTCTCTAAAGCAAGAGAAATCATCTTCTACTGTTTCAAACAAACCACAAGTCAGAGACGATCGAGTGGCTGCTGTCACTTCCAGGACTACAGACCAGAGAGTTGTAATTACTGCCCAAATCTCTCCATCAATTCCCACCATTATACACACCTCTAGAAAACATGACCTCCATAAGCACTGCTCCTCTGATGAACTTAAATATAATATCCCAGGCCCATACATCTTCACCTCAGGATACAAGTTACCCACACCTTCTGCTCATCCATTCCTCCCCTGAACTGAAAATGGTTGCAGCATTGAATTCAATTATCAAGTTCCCTCCTCCTTGTCTCATCACCAACCAAGATTAAAAGCTTGGTTCCAGTGTGACTTAGAGATCCAGGTCAGTTTTGGGCACGTGCAGCCAGCCTAAAGCCAAAGATAATTCGACACATCCTTCCCTATATCTGATGGAAAATCTGTACCTTTAATCCTGGACAGACACACAAACACACACATAAATAAATTCCTGTCCTGCTCCAAAACTACGTCTGAATTTCTGAGCGGGCATGCAAGCAATGCAAACTTACAGCCGGGTTTCCACATTGAGGTAGAAAGCTGAAGTGGGAGGTTTTCTGACACAGCAGACGTGCCTCAACTTCAGGGGCCTCACTCAATCCAATTTTCATAGAATCATAGAAACCGGCTGCTCCGGTTTCCTCCCACAGTCCAAAGATGTGCTGGTCAGGTGCATTGGTCATGCTAAATTGCCCCTTGGTCTCCCGGGATGCACATTAGAGGGGTACATATGTGGGTTTACAGGGATAGGGCCGAGGTGGGATTGTTGTCGGTGCTGACTCGATGGGCCGAATGGCCTCCTTGTGCACTGTAGAGTTTCTATGGTTCTTCTTTCTATGATTCCCACTTTAAGTCTCCACAAGTCAGTCAGCTGAAGACAAAAGACATTCATTTATCTGGTCTCTAGCTTTTGGCCCTCTCATAAACCAACATATTTCCCAGTGAATGAAAAGCTTTCTATTCAGTTCTTCCTGAATAACCACAGGCTTAACAATTCAAATATACCACCATGTAACCGCCTGAAATAACTGATGGCTTGCAAACTGCGCTACATGATTTTTACTCCATTTATGATGCTCATTTTGGTACATTTTCTGCCTTTTTTAACGTATTTCTGAGTCAAGAAGAACTGGTGGAAGTGGGGTTCAGTATCATTCCAGTCAGCATAGACTCTGCATTCGAAGAGCCCAATGCCAAGGTTTAGGAGACAAGCTAAAGAAGGGCCCCGTTAATGAGTGCAGACATATAAATTGCAGTATTCTCTCGCCAAATGTGTGAATAGTTTGGATTCTGCGGCATCATCTGCAGCTATATCATTATAATGTCGACATCGTACCACAAGATAGACCTTAGTCCAGGGACAGAAGAAATGTGCAGAACTTAGAACATAGAACATTACAGCGCAGTCCAGGCCCTTCGGCCCTCAATGTTGCGCTGACCTGTGAAACCAATCTAAAGCCCATCTAACCTACACTATTCCAATATCATCCATATGTTTATCCAATGACCCTTTAAATGTACTTAATGTTGACGAGTCCACTACTGTTGCAGGCAGGGCATTCCACGCCCTTACTACGCTCTGAGTAAAGAACCTACCTCTATCTATATCTATATCTATATCTATATCTATCACCCCTCAATTTAAAGCTATGTCCCCTCATGCTAGCCACAACCATTCGAGGAAAAAGGCTCTCACTAATCCTCTGATCATCTTGTGTGCCTCTATTAAGTCACCTCTTAACCTTCTTCTCTCTAACGAAAACAGCCTCAAGTCACTCAGCCTTTCCTCATAACACCTTCCCACCATACCAGGCAACATCCTGGTAAATCTCCTCTGAACCCTTTCCAATGCTTCCACATCCTTCCTATAATGCGGCGACCAGAACTGTACACAATAGTCCAAGTGCAGCCACACCAGAGTTTTGTACAGCTGCAACATGACATCATGGCTCCGAAACTCAATCCCTCTACCAATAAAAGCTAACACACTGTACGCCTTCTTAACAAACCTATCAACCTGGGTGCCAACTTTCAGGGATCTATGCACATGGACACCAAGATCTCTCTGCTCATCCACACTACCAAGTACCTTACCATTAGCCCAGTACTCTGTATTCTTGTTACTCCTTCCAAAGTGAATCACCTCACACTTTTCCGCATTAAACTCCATTTGCCACCTCTCAGCCCAGCTCTGCAGCT
The DNA here is from genome assembly GCF_964213995.1 of Mustelus asterias. Classification (NCBI taxonomy): domain Eukaryota; kingdom Metazoa; phylum Chordata; class Chondrichthyes; order Carcharhiniformes; family Triakidae; genus Mustelus; species Mustelus asterias. Next base: position 21,413,436 of record NC_135801.1, on the reverse strand, counting down.
TATCTATGTTCCTCTGTAACTTGCAACATCCTTCCGCACTGTCCACAACTCCATCGACTTTAGTGTCATCTGCAAATTTACTAACCCAGCCTTCTACGCCCTCATCCAGGTCATTTACAAAAATGACAAACAGCAGTGGCCGCAAAACAGATCCTGTGCGGCATGGTAGCACAGTGATTACCACTGCTGCCTCAGAGCACCTGAGACCCGGGTTCAATTCCCGGCTTGGGTCACTGTCTGTTTGGAGTTTGAATGTTCTCCCCGTATCTGCATGGGTTTCCTTTGGGTGCTCCGGTTTCCTCCCACAGTCCAAAAATGTGCCGGTTAGGTGGATTGGCCATGCTTAATTGCCCCTTAGTGTCAGAGGGATTAGCAGGATAAATACGTGGGGTTACGGTGATAGAGCCTGGGTGGGATTGTTGTCAGTGCAGGCTGGATGGGCAGAATGGCCTCCTTCTGCCCTGGAGGGAATCTACGATTCTGATAAGATTCAGCTACAGTTCAAAGGGACAATTGCTTGCATGAGTATTAACTGGCAAGCAAGGTCCAAATAACAGCTTCACAACAGGGGCTCTCCAGTGACAGTCAAGCCTATCTCGACCACTGTTGCCTTGATTAGGTTATCCTCGATATGATTTGAATAACTTATATCAGAGGTGCTTGCTGAAGGGACAGCCGGGAGTAAGTCTGCTGCAAATTGTCTCAACTCATTTCCACTTCTGGACAGGTAACCACGTGAGTGCTTCAGTCCCTCGACACATGTAGAAACAGCAACAACAACAGAAAATTCTGTGCAGTATTTACAGATATTTAAAAGCAATGATCTATTTCAGATCCTACGAACTGCCCGCTTCACAATCAGCAGCGTTGAGTTCAACCCAGTAAAAACCACAGGGATCCTTCAGCAGGGATAATGATAATATAGGATTAGGCCAGATCTTGTAAAGCATCTTACAAATCTTACAGGCTTTCAAATTTTGCCTCTTCACATCCGAGAGGATTTGTTCCAGAGACCTGGTTCTTTTGAGAGGGTGTTCAAAGTTCTATTTTATTAAGACATGTGTTGCTGTTGTTCTCTCCACTCTCAGCCTCGGGGTGCTGCAGTCTGCATCCGGCTGATCGAAGCACCCACCAGAAACGTTGAAGGTTATTCCTGAGACACGCAAGGACGGCTGTGAGAATGCTGAGAGGGCCAGAGCTCAGTCACGTGCATCTTAGTTATGGGAACTCTTTTGGTACATGCTGCTTCAGGTTGAACAACAACCTGTATTTGTTGACAGAGAGACATCTGGACTTGAAACGTCAGCTCTTTTCTCTCCTGACAGATGCTGCCAGACCTGCTGAGATTTTCCAGCATTTTGACTTTTGGTTAACGTGTTTTTGTAGTGTACTTAAGGTAATAAAATGTCCCAAACTGCTTCATAGAATCTCCATTGCCAAAGGAGGCCATCCGGCCCATCGAGCTTGTACCGAAAACAATCCCACCCATGTCTTGTCCTATCCCCGTAACCCCACATATTTACCCTCCTAATCCCCCCCGCCCCTGACATTAAGAGGCAATTTATCATGGCCAATTAACCTAAATCTGCACATCTTTGGACTGCGGAGGAAAACTGGAGCACCCAAAGGAAACTCCCGCAAACACAAGGAGAGTCACCCCAAGGCCGGAATTGAACCCAGGTTCCTGGCGCTGTGATGCAACAGTGCTAACCACTGTGCCACCGTGCCACTGCTGTAATGTTCTATGTTCACAGGAGTGACATAAAGCAAATGTTGACAGAGAGCTACATAGGGTGGGTGTGGTGGGGTGGCAATGTCGCTGGACTAGTAACCCAGAGGCCCAGGCTAATGGGGACATGGGTTCAAATCCCACCACCCACCAAATTCAGTTAATAAATCTGGGCAGGAATTCTCCGATCGTTCACGCAGGCGGGATCCTCTGGTCCCGTCAGCAGCACACTCCCGTCCGTGGGTTTCTCACCAGTGCGGGGTGATATCAATGGGAATTCCCATTGACAGCGGCGGGACCAGAGAATCCCACCGCTAGCAAACAATGCGCCACCTCCTGCCAGCGGGAAACACGTGGCTGGAAAGTGGGAGAATTCCGGCCTTGGAATTGAAACTATCATGTTATCATGGGGCGGCACGGTGGCACAATGATTAGCACTGCTGCCTCACAGCGCCAGGGACCTGGGTTCAATTCCGGCCTTGGGTGACTGTCTATGTGGAGTTTGCATGTTCTCCCAGTGTCTGCGTGGGTTTCCTCCGGGTGCTCCAGTTTCCTCCCACAGTCCAAAGATGTGCAGGTTAGGTTGATTAGCCATGCTAAATTGCTCCTGAGTGTCAAGGGAATTAGCAGGATAAATGCGTGGCGTTTATGAGGATAGGGCCTGGGTGGGATTGCTGTTGGTGCAGTCTTGATGGGCTTAATGGCCTCCTTCTGCACTGTAGGGTTTCTATGATTCTATAACTGAAGACTTGGTAAAGATTGGTCTTTCCGATAATTAATTGGAACAAATTTCTGCTCATCCAGTACAGGGGATGGGATAAGCAATCTGACAATTTGGCAATGGTGGAGCCACTGGGACCGGTGCTGAGGTAAGCTAGGTGTCATCAGTAGAAATGTGAAAATTAATATGTTCACGGATAATGTCACTGAGGCACAGAAAGTAGATGAGAAATAGAAAGGTCCAAGGATAGATCATTGGGAAACACTGGAGGTTACAGTGTGGGAGAGCGAAGAGCATCATGGCCGGAAGTAGCCATGGCTATTCTTAGATACATAAGAATGGAATCATGCAAGAGTAGTCCCACCCAACTGGGCAACAGCGGAGTGGTCTTGGAACGGTCTGGTGCGGTCGGTTATGTCAAAGGCAAATTGAGAAGGATGAGGAGAGTTAGTTTAGCTTTGTGACAATCATATAGGATGTCATTTGTGACTTTGGTAAGCGCCACTTTGGTGCTGCGGCAGGAACTAAACTGGACTAGCGGGATTCAAACATGGAATTCTGGGAAAGATGGGCAGGGATTTGGGTGATGACAGCACATTCTAAATCTTTGGAGAGGAAATGGAGGTAGAAGATGGGACAGCACTTTTCATAGGACAGTGGCGTCAAGGGTTGTTGGGTTTTTTTTGAGAGAGGTGAAGCAGATTTAGAAGGCCTATAAAAAAAATCCGGGTTGCAGACACTTTGGAACACCATTCTCCACAATTACAAACCTACCCTCCATACCCACCAAATTACCTTGTTGGTGCTGACTGGTCCCATTTCCTTTGGCAGATATGACAATCTATAGTGCGGGGTACCAATTCGGCACATCGTGAATCACTTGGCAAATGTAACCAAGATTGGGCCCCAAAGTCATGAGGGCCAGTCTACTCCAACACCCCCCCTCTCTCCCCACCCCCCCCCACTCCCCCCTCTTCCCCCACTCACCCCCCTCTTCCCCCCTCCCCCCTCTTCCCCCCCTTTGCCCCCCCCCTTTCTCCCCCTCCCCGCCCCCCCACTTTCTTCCCCCCTCTTTCTTCCCCCCCCCTTCTTCCCCCCCACCACCACCTTCACTCACCAACTGGGTGGCCCAATTAGCGCAATCCTCCTGCCTAAAATCAAAATAGGCCTCATTTTGCCTTTTCAGCGCTTTTAACTTCTTATGTCAAAAGGAAGGAAGAGTTGCATTTATACAGCACCTTCCACAACCTCAGGATGTCATCGAATTTGGAAGCATAGCCACTGTTCAAGGTAGAAGGGCAGCAATTTATGGGCAGCCAGGTACAACAGGCAACAACAACAATCGGACAATCTGTTTTAGTCATGCTGGCTGAGGGAGAAATGTTGGGCCAGGTCGCCTGTGAATCGTGCCTTGGAACCTCAACTGTCTGCCTGAGAGACCAGACAGAACCTCCAACTGTGCAGCCCTCCCTCAGTACTGCACTGGAGGGACAGACTGCTCAGGTCAGGGATTTGAACTCACAATATCCTGACTCAGAGATAGGAACACTACACACTGTCCACTACTGATTACCCACACAATATTGGTGGCCCTTATTTTTATTCTTTCAGTTCACATGGGCGTCATAGGCAAGTCCAACATTTGTTGCTCGTCTCTCATATGTAGATATGTGAAATATTTAAAATCTATGTAATGATATATACATTGAGTTATTGTACTAAGTAAATGTCTCAAGTCTCTTATATTGTCATTTTGAAATAAGTAACCTAAAACTTTAATGCGTAGAGGGTGTTGAAAGCATTCATGGTGAGGTTTAAACATTGGCCTGCACTGTCCTCTTGTGGTACATGTGGAAAGCTGTTAATGTAATGCTCTCCAAAACAGAACATTCTTCCATTAGAGACGAGGGAGCTGGAATTTTGATTACAAAGTGATCTCTTAAAACCTTTTTCTCATGAAATCGCCTGACAATGCCTCCACACTTTAATTCCCAGCATTAAACAGCACCAGCAGAATTGTGAACATATTTAACCCACTGTGTAATTATGAAGCAGCAATGCAGGCAATTATTACAACACACACAGCAAGATATTCTTCATACATACGATGCATTAAGCATGAATACATCATCGTTCAAGAAACAGGTTTGCCATGAAACACCAGATCAAATACCGCTAAGCAATGTGCCAGCAGCGTAGTCATTGTGTAAATTCGTTTAGCATTTTCTTAAATTGATAGGTCTTTTTTAAATAAATGGTTTTAATGCTGATAAAATAATTCCATGCTCGCCGCAGTAGCTTTAGCAATGGGGTACCAGGCCGCAAACAGTGAGTGGGGCATTTGTGATAAAACAAAAGTCCAAACCAAAAGCATAAGCATCCGTAGAAAATCCAAACACCTGCATGCACAAAAATCCAACCCGCCATACTCATATCTGAACTCCTATGAAGAAGAATCTGGAAACTCAAGTAGCAATAAATGTGAGGAGAAAATAATATCCTCTATACACAAAAAACACTAGATCCCACCATCCCAATGTTCAAACCCTTCCTCAAGGTGTTTTAACGTGCACTATTGTCACCCCTGGGATCGGTCCCTCACCTGGGCCCAACTTCCTGTCTGTCAGATAGATCAATTCCTCACCTGGGCCCAACTTCCTGTCTGTCAGATAGATTAATCCCTCACCTGGGCCCAACTTCCTGTCAGTCAGATAGATCAATCACTCACCTGGATCCACCTTCCTGCCAGCTCGCTGGCTGCAGGATGCCTGTTTTGGCCATGACATTGCTGGTGCTGTGGTAATGAAGCGTGACTTTTTAATTGGGACCTGGCCTCCCTCCAGTGGAATTTGGTGGCCAGGTTGAATGACTCATGCCAGGCATAAAGAAAAGTTCCAGTCTACCCTGCCAAGTAATGCTGTCTTGACTCATTCCAAGTATCCTTCTCCAAACATAGATAAATGAAAATGTCACAAATCCCCCTCTGGGAGTACCAGGTGTGCTTATCTTGTGGGAGCTCCCTCGTATATTTCGAGCAATAACCCCAACATTGAACATTTGTAAAGTCAGTGTGTAGATAGAAATATGGTTTAGAGAATTCTCTGCCTCCCTTCAATCTTCTAGCATGACTAGACACTTTTTAGATTGTGTGTAAGCGCAAAGTATTGTTGGACTCAAGTTGTTTAATGTTCTGCAGCAATTGTATGTCTTGCAAAGGTTCACATCAGAGATTGAGCTATGAATAGAGTGGCTCCTGTTAAACAGATTATTATAAATACTAACCTGAGTTCTGACATCTCTTGAGATAAACAGTGAAGGAGGATTCTAGTCCTGTTATAGCAAGACATCTGAACTAACTGGTGCCTTATTTAGGAGGATCATAGAGTATCAAGACCCAGACATTATTCCGAGCTTCCTCTGGGGTTCCAACTTGGTGCTGCATTACCTACAATCTGAACCAAGGTCCTGAGGATTGATGGTCTTCAACTGTCTCTTCAATGGCCGTACTTCCAAAGGAAGCTCACTTCATTGATGATATTAATATTGAGCTTGATGTTTCATCAGCTCTCAGGTCCTGGGATTAAAGTTTAAGTTTAAGATTCAGTTTATTTATTAGTATCATGATCAATTGGGCCAGTGGGCTGACGAATGGCAGATGAAGTTTAGAATAGAATAGAATCCCTACAGTACAGAAAGAGGCCATTCGGCCCATCGAGTCTGCACCGACCACAATCCCACCCAGGCCCTACCCCCATATCCCTACACATTTACCCACTAATCCCTCTAACCTACGCATCTCAGGACACCAAGGGCAATTTTAGCATGGCCAATCAACCTAACCTGCACATCTTTGGACTGTGAGAGACAAATTTAGACAAATGCGAGGTGATGCATTTTGGTAGATTGAACCAGGGCGGGACTTACTCAGTTAATGGTAGGGCGTTGGGGAGAGTTACAGAACAAAGAGATCTAGGGATACATGTTCATAGCTCCTTGAAAGTGGAGTCACAGGTGGACATAGTGGTGAAGAAGGCATTCGGCATGCTTGGTTTCATCGGTCAGAACATTGAATACATTGAATACAGGAGTTGGAATGTCTTGTTGAAGTTGTACAAGACATTGGTAAGGCGACACTTGGAATACTGTGTGCAATTCTGGTCACCCTATTATAGAAAGGATATTATTAAACTAGAAAGAGTGCAGAAAAGATTTACTAGGATGCTACCGGGACTTGATGGATTGAGTTATGAGGAGAGGCTGGATAGACTAGGACTTTTTTCTCTGGAGCGTAGGAGGCTGAGGGGTGATCTTATAGAGGTCTATAAAATAATGAGGGGCATAGATCAGCTAGATAGTCAATATCTTTTCCCAAAGGTAGGGGAGTCTAAAACTACAGGGCATAGGTGAGAGGGGAGAGATACAAAAGTGTCCAGAGGGGCAATTTTTTCACACAGAGGTTGGTGAGTGTCTGGAATAAGCTGCCGAGGTGGTAGCAGACACGGGTACAATGTTGACTTTTAAAAAGCATTTAGGTAGTTACATGGGTACGATGGGTATAGAGGGATATGGGCCAAATGCGGGCAATTGGGGTTAGCTTAGGGGTTTTAATAAAAAGGGCGACATGGATAGGTTGGGCCGAGGGGCCTGTTTCCATGCGGTAAACCTCTATGACTCTATCATGAGTAGGCTTACATTAACACTGCAAAGAAGTTACTGTGAAAATCGCTTAGTCACCACACTCTGGTACACTGAGGGAGAATTTAACATGGCCAATGCACCTAACAAGCACATCTTTCGGATTGTGGAAGGAAACCCGAGCAGCCAGAGGAAACCTATGCAGACACAGGGAGAATGTGCAGACTCCGCACAGACAGTCACCCAAGCCAGGAATTGAACCCGGGTCCCTGACACTGTGAGGCAGAAGTGCTAACCACTGTGCCACCGAAGGCAGGCTCATTAAGGCTCCTGTAGTGTCAAGAGAGAACTTCTTCTCTTCCTCCTTCAAGAAGGATGTTCTCTTCAAGCAACAATATATTTTAAAAACTTATTTGCAGTTGTCCAGCCTGGTTGCCATTGAAGAATCCAGTATTGGACCAGTCTCACATATCAGTGAGTACATTTAAATGGAGTCCTTCCACAACTCACGTATCTAAGAGACCCGACACTTACTTTGGGCATCCACCTGAGACGTCAAAAATAGAGCTCCATAAATTTAGCAGTGAGACTAACACCAGTGTAAAGGACTGCCCCACTGAATTAGTGTTATTTGCACTCATTGCAAAAACAGCTGCAACACCTTTGTACTAATTTCGACATCAATATACAGCCATGGGAACTAGCACAGGATCAGATGTTCCAGATTCTGGTGCTGTAGTCACAGATGAATGAAGCATTTGACCCATTCTGCTGCTCTGACAGCCATTCCAAACCGCGACTGATAGCTCAGTGTCATCCTCTTGTGACAGTAAGGGATCGAATTCAGAGGTGATACACCGAAACAAGCCAGCTTTTCTTTCTCGTTTCATTTTTTTTCTGCAACTCTCAACCTGGCGCACCTGGACTGACAGTCGCAAGAGACACATGTCAGCCTCCACTGAAGCAGAGATCAATACTGCCTTATAGTCCGGATGAAAGCTCCTTGGCTTCAGCACTTTTCATCATCACTGTCATCAGAAAGTGAAAATTGGTTAAGAAAAAGGAACAAAAGAAAGGTGTAAATAGGACTGAGCATTCAGTCAGATTTCTGAACAGCAAATGGAGATCTTATTTCATGGAACTCCCGTCAAAGGTCACAGGAGAACCAGAGAAAGTGACAATGCTTTGTCAGACCTCTGGCTGACATGTTTGTTGCGGAGCTAAGAAGAAAGAGGGATCCATCTGGAATCTATTGCAGTTTTAAGAGGTGACACATGATGCAAGTCAACATAAATGCTTTTCAAAAACCTTTTTGCAGATGTATTTCAATCACACGGGTTCCTTTAACCTATTTAGGTCTTCTCCAAATTTCCCATTATCCGTCAATAACACGACACACCTATTGCAACCATCACTGACACATTACGTTCATACTTCAATCCCTTCAGCGTACCACAGGAATTGTTTCCGACAATGGAGCCACCGAACAACCCTTAAGGCAAGGTGTAAGAAGTGTACAATAAACCATACTCCTTCATCACCACATTACTCCGGATCCAATGGAATGGTGGAATGTATGGTTTGAACCCTAAAATCCCTCATCCTGAAGTGTTGTCAAATAAAACATGATCTACACTTGGCCATGCTGCATTTTAGAGCAAAACCGTTCAGCGTGACTGTTCACTCACTTGCGGGATTCCTACTTGGGCGGAAGCGCGGACAAATTTTTCAAGTCAAAACTCATCAATAGTCCCAGCAGCACAAGATGCATTAATCAAAAAACAGAGGAGAGTGAAAGGTGCCCATGACCGGCATACAGGTAACTAACTATCCAACCTCAACTTCAGGCTAAACCTTTGACAAAGAAACTAAACCCCACTGAAGACACGGGGAATCCATCAGAAATCATTAGCACATGCCCAGAACCAAGATCATGTCAAGTACACATACCAACAATACCACAACCAGAAACATGAAGCAATCCACACAGTCTAAGATACAACACAAACAAAACAACCCTACCCAGCATCCTGAAATCGTACAGCAATCTCCAACAAAGCTCACCATAATTAGATCTGGACAGATAAACAAACGGCCAATACATTTCAGAGACATGTAAATGTATTGCTTTATATAAGAGTATATTCAGACACAACAGCAAAAGAAAACAGTATTATGTAAATGGTTTGATTTTCTAAGGATAACCTCTCGTTCAGACAAGAAGGGGATGTTATGATATAATGTATATGTATATTTAAGAGGCCATTTCTGGAACTGTTGTCAATCACTATATACCCCAAGACATGATATGATGGGCGTGCACGGTGACACAGTGGTTAGCACTGCTGCCTCACAGCGCCAGGGAGCAGATGGGGGTCACTGTTGTGCGGTGTTTGCACATTCACCCTGTGTCTGTGTGGGTTTCCTCCAGGTGCTCCAGTTTCCTCCCACAGTCCAAAAGACATGCTGCTTAAGTGCATTGGCCCTGATAATTTCTCCCTCAGTGTACCCAAACAGGTGCTGGAGTGTGGCGGCTAGACGAATTTCATAGTAATTTCATTACAATGTTAATGTAAGCTTATTTTGACACTAAAAAATAAATAAATGATGTCGTAGTCCCATGACACTTAACTCTAAAGGAGGTGTGCATTCTCTGCCTCCTGCTTAACATTGTATGTGTGTTGTCTTATCTTCTGATAAAGAGCTGACATGATTGTTATACTAATTCTTGGCAAATGGTTGGTGTGTCCATGTCAAATAGAAGAAAGTAAGAGACCTGGGGAGTGGGGGGTTGAGCTACTGAACTGGACCCAGGTGACGACTGCCCAATGAGGTTGAGGCACGGTTGTCCGAGGGATAGAGTTTGGGTCATGCTGTCCCTAAGAAGGGCCCTGAGAAACAGAGGGAGGAAGCTAAATGACAGAGGAGAGGTCAGTGTCTACCAAGGGCAGCATGGTATTGGAGAGAGCAAACTGATTGAGAGCAAATCAATGGTGATAGAGAGAGAGTTGAGGATGACAGTTGGCAGGTCGAGGGTGATGGAGTTGGGGGTGAGTTAGGTCCAGGATGCTGTGTGGTGTTGAGGAGGGTAGGGGGGACAACCCTAAGCATGATTGATCAAGGGCGATGGTAAAGGGCTCAAGGATCACAGGAGGTAGGGCTAGAGTGATGGAAGGAAGGTCTCAGGTGACGGGGGGAGGAGGCAGAGCAATGGGTTACTGCTCCGATGAATCAAGTGCAGCAGTGGGGAGGGCATGAGCAGGAGTTCAGATTCAACATCCACAAAATGATGCTGCTGGTTTACAGGAGGTTGATGCCTCTCCAGGTGCCATTTAAAGATGGCATCTGGACCTTGGATCACTGTAAGGTAACGGTGGGGTCGGTGACTTTCTGCAAGCACATACATTGAGTAGGCTAATTGGCTACCTGCTGTGTGATTAGGCATGGCCAACTTTCCTGCCTCCAAGCGGCCGTCCCACTGACTTCCAGCCCTGCGTCAGGATACTCGCGACTGCAACAATTTTTACAGATATACCATGGAAAGCATCCTTCCCAGATGTATCGCAGCTTGGTATGGTTCCTGCTCTGACCAAGACCTCAAGAAATTACAAAGGGTTGTGAACATAGGCCAGTCCATCACGCAAATCAGCTTCCCATCCATTGATTCTGTCTACACTTCCCGCTGCCTCGGGAAAGCAGCCAACATAATCAAGCACCCCACGCACCTCGGACTCAAGGCTGAGGGGCTTGAGGTTGTTTTCGTTAGAGAGAAGAAGGTTAAGAGGTGACTTAATAGAGGCATACAAGATGATCAGAGGATTAGATAGGGTGGATAGTGAGAGCCTTTTTCCTCGGACGGTGTTGGCTAGCACAAGGGGACATAGCTTTAAATTGAGGGGTGAGAGATATAGGACAGATGTTAGAGGTAGGTTCTTTACTCAGAAAGTAGTAAGGGCGTGGAATGCCCTGCCTGCAGCAGTAGTGGACTCGTCAACATTAAGAGCATTCAAATGGCTATTGGATAAACATATGGATGATATTGGAATAGTGTAGATTAGAGGGGCTTTAGATTGGTACCACTGGTCGGCGCAACATTGAGGGCCGAAGGGCCTGTACTGCGCTGTAATGTTCTATGTTCTATATTCTCTTCCATCTTTTTCCATCGGGAAAAAGATACAAAAGTCTGAAAACACGTACCAACCGACTCAAGAACAGCTTCTTCCCTGCTGCCATCAGACTTTTGAATGGACCTATCTTATATTAAGCTGATCTTTCTCTTCAGCCTATCTGTAACTGCAACACTACATTCTGCACCCACTTCTTTCCTTCTCCCCTATGTACTCTATAAATGATATGCTTTGTCTGTATAGTGTGCAAGAAATAATACTTTTCACTGTATCCCAATACATGCGACAATAATAAATCAAATCAAGTCAACAAGATTCTTCCCCTGGCCTTCATGGAATAATGTAGCCTTTTCTCAATTGATATTTATTAAAACATGACACATCTTTTTAACCTACATTAAATGTTGTCAGCAGCCATGTTGCTAAATGGTACCCTGGTGATTTTCCTACATGGAAAGAATATGCACCAAAGATATTTTTTGCCCTTTATGAAAGCTTTGTCCTTTAAAATGGTTTGATTGTCAGAACTTTGCTGATAAAGCTCTGAGGAGAAGGAGGTCCACTCCCAGATACAACACAAATTGCTCATGGTCCGTAGGTACAGATAAAAGCGTGTTAAACAAGCAGTGAGAGTAGTCAACCTGATGATAAACTGTGTGTAAAGAATTCATCATTGAAGCACTTAATACACAGTCAGAGACAGTCCCAATGGTAACATCATGCTGTTCTGTAATTAGCATTTTAGATTTATTCTTTCAGCTCTATACCGTTCGAGATTTTTTTTTTTTGCAGCCATATCGTATAATCTGAGATGCGGCACAGATTAAAAAAAGACAGATTCTTGGACTCGGAAAGGACAATATTGTTGCACACACTCACTGCGGGAAACAAATAAAACTAGGTAAACAAGAGTACTCATTTACAGTCACAGGTCTACATTGGGTTGTACACATGACTTAAATAGCCTCAAATAGAAATCTGAAATTTAAAAAAATAAGGTGCAACAGAATGGGGTGCTGGCTGTTGACGTCTGCGTTTGGGTGTGGGTTGAAGCCCAAGTGCAGCATGCGAGAAAACATTTGGAAAGAATGGTAAACTTACCTGGGCTTCTGTTGGCTTCCATTTCCGTCCCCAGCTGGTTTGGGTTGGCATGGAAACAGCAGGCCTCCTCCCAGCAGGCTCAGACTGCATGTTAATATTCCAAAAGGACCCAATTACATCAGTGGAGTTGATTCCTCAAACTATGACCCCTAATTCTGGATTCCTCCCACCATCGGAAACATTCTTTCTGAATCTACCCTGTCTAATCCTGTTAGAATTTTATACGTTTCTATGAGATCCCCTCTCACTCCTCTAAACTCCAATGAATACAATCCTAACAGACTTAGTCTCTCCTCATATGATAGACCTGCCAGCCCAGGAATCAGCCTGGTAAACTTTCGCTGTACTCCCACTATAGCAAGGACATCCTTCCTCAGATAAGGACACCAAAATTGCACACAATACTCCAGATGTGGCCTCACCAACATCCTGTACAATTTCAGAAAAGAATGTGAAGACATTGGGGAAGACCTTCACTCCATCTTTACTTCCCACCTCCTTCCAGATGATGAAGGTTTACAAATCCCCTTGGGTGCCTAAAATTAGCAATATTCCTTTTCTCAGTAGCATCCCTTATCTCGATGAAATGGTACCTGTGTGGTTTGCCATGAGGAAAGGGTTTGGTTGGGATACACTTTTGTAAGTCAAATGGCTATGAATGCTCAGGGAGAGATCCTTCTCCACAATCCAGCCCAAATTTGGATGCAAGCACGGTGCAGAATGATAGAGAATGCAGGGATTGTGTGAGTCTGAGTTTAACCCTTAGAAATCCTAATACCCAACTCTCAATGAAGAGTCATGTTGTGGCTTTCTAATGTCGTCAAGAGATTTGAGGCTTTGTTCGGAACAAAAGGTATTTATTGATAAGAGAAACTTAGGTACATGAGGGTTGCAGCTCTGGGTTGTCCTGAGGCAGAGCTCCAGTCTTTACATACTTACTATATGGCTGCTCAAAGATTCTACCCAAAAGAGGACTCCACCTTCTGGGGGTGATCACTCATTTTTAGTTCCTATTGCTCCCTCAAATCAGGTGACTCTCTTCTGCTGTAGTCTTAAAGAGACAGACACCACATACACAATAAAGAGGATAATCTCGACATCACTAAGAAACCTAACGCATGGATAGCCACTCGATTAAGGTGCTATAAATAACGATTGAAACTTTCCTGGGAAATGGGAGAAAGAAAAGATGCCAAGAATGGTGACTAATGGACAAAAATGAGACCAGCATCCAGATTAATTGCCAACCAATCAAGCAATCAATGTGTACCTTTGTTAAACTGAACAAACAAGTGTCACGTAGGAAAACAGATAAAAAATTCCAGAGGTTATTTGTGCACAAAATACACCCAACTGCTTCAACTCAACTATAACATTCAATAGAGCAATCAGATAGCCTCTTGGCTATTCAAACCATAACAAAAATCCACAGCACTTACTTTTAAAAGCTTTAAGCAACAAAAGAGTAAAGGATAACTGAACTCACCATACACACCAAGACAAAATAAAGACTTAGCTTAGAAATGACATTGCTGAAATGAACATCTGACATTTTTATTTGCTTCTTTATCAGATGCACTAAACAAATTAATGCCTGCTTTAAAATGACAGCGGAATATGTTATGAAAGTGTTGAGCACAGTGGCACAGTGGTTGGGGCGGCACGGTGGCACAGTGGTTAGCACTGCTGCCTCACAGCACCAGAGACCCCAGTTCAATTGCAGCCTTGGGTCACTGTCTGTGTGGAGTTTGCACATTCTCCCCGTGTCTGCTTGGGTTTCCTCCGGGTGCTCCGGTTTCCTCCCACAGTCCAAAGATGTGCGGGTTAGGTTGAATTGCCCCTTTGTGTCAGGGGGATTAGCAGGGTAAATATGTGGGGTTACGGGAATAGGGCCTGGGTGGGATCGTGGTCAGTGCAGACTCAACTCCTTCTGCACTGTACGGATTCTATGATTCCCTATTTGATTGATAAAATTTTACATTTAACTGGAAGTTTGTTTCATTCCGATATCATGTGAGCAATTGGATCAGTGACCATGGTAGCGAATGGTCTGCATTCCCAATACAGATACATGTGGAGCAACAGGGACAAGTGAAATGTCCAGCAATATGTTTCCCACATGATTCTACAGTCTTCAGAGTTCTGTGAGCAACATTTTTGGAAGGAAATTCAGCCAGAGTGAACTTATTCATTTTCCAAATGAATATGTATATACGCTGCCAATTCACATCACACAAGTGCCAGACAATGACCATCCCCAACAAGAGAGGATCTAACCATCGTCCATCATCCATGGACATGCAATGGCATTACCATCAATGAATCCCCCACTGTCAACTTCTGGGGTTACCATTGACCAGAAACTGAACTGGCCTAGTCATGTAAATACTGAGCTTACCAGAGCAGGTCAATGGCTAGGAATTCTGGCTGCGGGATCTTCTGATCACACTGATGTCAATAGGATTTCTCATTGATTCCATCCTATGCCTCTGAACAGTCAGTAAATTCCAGCCCATATGTATTTCCATGCTTTCCACAAACTACCTATCTATGCCTGGCTAGAAGTATTTCACATTACAATTCATCAATTGGCTATAGGAAAAAAATTAATACATACATTGCGATTAAAAGCGAGTGATCAAAGGTTTCTGTTAACATTAACCGCCTTGAAGTCACTCATATGGCATCTAATTTTGGGCAGTAGCAAGTTACCTTGCTGAGTGGGCACTGTGGGATGGAACCTCACCCACCAAGAGCACATCTAAGAAAACCATAAGCATGTAACCCCTGATTTCCCAAGGCACTTCCAATGAACAAAGCTCTATGTCAAGAACTCTCTATCAGAAAGCGGGTCCTCAGTACCAGTGTGTTCTATATTGCTAATGCACCATAATAGCTACCATGAAGCCACCAATAATGGTCAACAGTTAATTATAGAATCCTACAGTGCAGAAGGAGGCCATTCGGCCCATCAAGTCTGCACCGACCACAATCCCCATAATCCCATGCATTTACCCTAGCTAGTCCCCCTGACACTAAGGAGCAATTTAGCATGGCTAATCCACCTAACCTGCACATCTTTTGACTGGGAGGAACCCGGAGCGCCCGGAGGAAACTCACACAGACATGGGGAGAACGTGCAGACTCAGCATATAGAGTGACCCAAGCCGGGAATCGAACCTGGGTCCCTGGCGCTATGAAGCAGCAGTGCTAACCACTGTACCACTGTGCTGCCCATCAATCATGGTTGGTAAGTTTCTCAACTCCATTCTCCCATCTTTTCCCCGTAACCTTTGATCCCCTTACCAATCAAGAACCTACCATGCCACTGTGCCGCACTGGAAAGTAATACATTCTGCGTAGCAGTACGTCTTTTATTATTGGAACATAGGACATGAAACTGTAGAGAATAATGTGGTCCATTTGGTTCCACTATTTGAAAAACAGCATACATTAATTTATCTTTCATATCACTCAAACACTCTGGCCTCAATATTAACTCGGCAGTGAAAGCAAAGCACATTTTGTCAGAGTGGCGAAGATCAAGATGTCCCATCTGAATAAAGGTTAGGTTCTCATAACTGCTTCCTCAGCTCTCTGTGGAACACAGTTTGGCGGGAATACCTGGTGTGAGACAACCAGTTAGGGATTTGATTTGATTTATTATTGTCACAAGTATTAACATACAGTGAAAAGTATTGTTTATGTGCGCTATACAGACAAAATATACCGTTCATTGAGAAGGAAACGAGAAAGTACAGAATATAGTGTTACAGCCATAGCTAGGGTGTAGAGAAAGATCAACTTAATGCAAGGCGAGTCCATTCAAAAGTCTGACAGCAGCAGGGAAGAAGCTGTTCTTGAGTTGGTTGGTACGTGACCTCAGACTTTTGTATCTTTTTCCTGAAGGAAGAAATGGAAGAGAGAATGTCCAGGGTGCGTGGGGTCCTTAACTATACTGGCTGCTTTGCCGAGGCAGCGGGAAGTGTGGACAGAGTCAATGGATGGGAGGCTGGTTTGCGTGATGGATTGGGCTATCTTCACGATCTTTTGTAGTTCCTTATGGTCTTGGGCAGAGCAGGAGCCATACCAAGCTGTGATACAACCAGAAAGAATGCTTTCCATGGTGCATCTGTAAATGTTGGTGAGAGTCGTAGCTGACATGCCAAATTTCCTTAGTCTTCTGAGAAAGTAAAGGCGTTGGTGGGCTTTTTTAACTATAGTGTCGGCATGGGGGGACCGGGACACGTTGTTGGTGATCTGGACACCTAAAAACTTGAAGCTCTCGACCCTTTCTACTTCATCCCCTTTGATGTAGACAAGAGCATGTTCACCTTTATGCTTCCTGAAGTCAATGACAATCTCCTTCGTTTTGTTGACATTGAGAGAGAGATTATTGTTGCCGCACCAGTTCACCAGATTCTCTATCTCATTCTGAGTTCTGAATTGTTTAGACAGAGAAGCTCATGATGTCTCGGAGCCAATGATTGAACTATTTTAGGGGAAGAGATTGAGGTTCAGTGGAGGCAGCTATGTGTTTTTGAAGGAGTTGCATTAGCCAACAGAGAGGAAAACATTAGAGCAGTCGAGATTGCAAGAGCCACTTCAAAGGGTCTCTAGACAGAGGCTCAACTTTCTTGACCAGTTGGAGAAACAGTACTTTTGAAGGCTAAGGTTTTCACATTAGGGGGCTACAGACATCAGTAACCTGCTGTCTTTTACAGCGGCTGTAAAAATGACCACTGTACCCAATTTCTTTGCCTCCAGTTAAGGCTTCGAGACCCTGTCAGAGCTCGAACAATGACTGCTCCACTTGCATCTGTGAAGCAGCAGACTGGCCTAGCGGAAGAGGAGGCCGCACATCGTGGAGGATGATGGAGATGTGCAAATGCTATGAGAGGAGTTCACACATTCATTTCCCTTATCAAACACCCAACCTTCACCACCCAACCCCCTGCTTTCCCCCCCAACCCACCCTCACCACCACCCACTCCTGGGCCAGTAACACATCAATTAGGCCTCTGTGTGGGAGGAGAGAAGTGACATCTTGGAAGGCCATGTCTAATCTATAAGCCTATATAACGTGGCATCCCTGGTAAAATTGGACATTCCCACACGCTGCAGGAGGTCGTGCGTTTGTCACCTGCTTTCAACTCCCCATCCTGTTGTTACTTGTGCCAACATTGGGGCCATTATCTTCCCAATAGTTATCCAGTTCCATTACAAATTACAAAAAAAAAATGAAGACATTCTCTCTTCCACCTTCTTCCGATACAAAAGTCTGAGGTCACGTACCAACCGACTCAAGAACAGCTTCTTCCTTGCTGCTGTCAGATTTTTTAATGGACTTACCTTGCATTAAATTGATCTTTCTCTACACCCTAGCTATGACTGTAACACTACATTCTGCACTCTCTCATTTCCTTCTCTATGAATGGTATGCTTTGTCTGTAGAGCGCGCAAGAAACAATACTTATTACTGTATGTTAATACATGACAATAATAAATCAAATCAAATCAAATCAAAAATTTGCCAACACAGTCAACTTACATTGTTTCCTTGTTTCATGTGCTCAACACCTCATACGTAAAAACATTTACTGCGAACTTTCTGTTCAAGTTCTTCCTATTGTGATTTGTTCTGAAGAGATTTTGAATATGTCAGACAGTATTATGATTCAATTCATCAACATTTCTAATTACCTTGAATACCTTGAAAGCATTGACTGAGAATAATGTTTCCGCTAAACTTCACAGCACCATGGGTGTGCAGCAAATCTGGGAGTTTCTGTGCAACAACATAAATCACCCATGCAGAAAAAAAATCAAAGGGTATCTTTGCCTGAGACTTACTTTCTCCCATGTAAACTTTCCCAGTTTCCTCAGGCTCTCATCCTGGCATAGATAGAGCCCACTAGTGCAAGGATGTGCTCCTAGTGACAAAACTGTACATCGTAGTCCCAGAATCTTAGTCCCCTCACCCTACAGTATAAATATCTCCCACTTTCTGTCTTTTAGGCTTTTAGGGTCATCTGGACTCGAAACATCAGCTCTTTTCTCTCCTTACAGATGCTGCCAGACCTGCTGAGATTTTCCAGCATTTTCTCTTCTGGTTTCAGATTCCAGCGTCCGCAGTAATTTGCTTTCAGTCCCAGAAGGGTTGGGTCAATAGCAATAACATTTCAGGTTTTCCACATTACAGCGGACTGCGGGAAAATAACTTCTTTGGCTACAAAGCATTTTGGAATGTATTAAGTTCATGAGAGGCGCTCTATGAATACAAGTCTTTCTTTTCATTTCATATATAACTGTTATTCAGCCATGCCATCATATTCACACAGGCTTCTGAGCATGCACACTAGTGCCCACACAAATTTACACTGAACAAAATAACCCTCCCAACATGGAAAACAAGCTGTGATGTCGTTCGGGCCTAGTAAAAGTCCAGAGAACTCAAGCCTTTGGAAACACAGGCCGAACCAAAAGATTCCTCAATGTGTTCTTAAAAATCTCTTCCATTTTAATCAGGTTTTTTTTCCTGCTGATCACGGTGGCACAGTGGTTAGCACTGCTACCTCACAGTGCCGGGGATCTGGGTTCAATTCTGGCCTCAGGCGACTGTTTGGAGTTTACACATTCTCCCCGTGTCAGCCTTGGTTTCCTCCGGATGCTCCGGTTTCCTCCCACACTCCAAGGATATGCGGGTTAGGTTGATTGGCCCTGCTAAATTGCCTCTTAGTGTCAGGGGGACTAGCAGGGTAAATACATGGGGTTTCCGGGGATAGGGGGGGATTGGGTGGGATTGTTGTCGGTGCAGGCCCGATGGGTCGAATGGCCTCCTTCTGCACTATAAGGATCCTATAATTCTATGATTCAGCCACTGTTCTGTGCATCGTGTTGCTTATGTCCTCTGCTGTGATGTAGGTGGAAGTTTGCTCTCCACCACTGTGCACTGAACGTCACAATTCTGCCCATTACTGTGGCCCAGACAGGAAACAACCGTCCGCCACTGTGAACTGAACCCAAAAGCTGATCGGTAAAAGATGAATTCCTGTAGACGACACGTGATGTGACTCTCAAACTAATGAATTATCTGAATCTTGTTTATTGGTGGGCACATCTCAAATCTGAACTCGCGCCAGTTTGGGTTGGTGGGGGAGGAGTGGGTGGTGGCAGAGGGTTGGTGGTGGGAGAGGACAATCAAATAAATCCAATCATTAATTTTATACTTTCCGACCCATTTAATAAACTTGCATATTCGAGGTTTGACTTATAGATAGTGCTGGATGCTGAAAAGCTTCTGTTATTGCAGAGCCTTAACACAGTTGGACGTTGAAGAATTAGAACAATTTTTAACATCATTGATGCCCATGTGTAGGGATGCCATCCATCACTGTTGTGTTTTTCCTCCTTGGCAAAGGGATAAACAAAAAAGAAATCTAATTTACAGGGCTTTGATCAAACTAAGCCTCTGCCAGATTGGTTCTGATTTACTTTCAACTCGATGGTACATATAAAATAGTTACAAAGCAGGAATGTTTTCTATCTATGATATCATGGACAACTTTAAGATGTTACCTTGTATTGCCCGTGATAATTTATATTTGTGTGTGAGATACTTCTTACCCTTGGCGGTGAGTGAGTCAATTTTAAGTAGCTCACCAGCAAGTTTTTTGTCTTTAAAAAGAAAAAGGTATGTTTATTTTTCACCACCCTTGCCCTAGCATTTACTAAAGAAATTACGTATCACTCACTCACACACACATACACACAACAAAATTCGGTACAGGTGAAGATACGAACAATGCTTATACAAACGGAATGAATCTCCATCTCCACATCAATGCAGTCGTGTTGTTACATTGTCAGAAGTGATGGCGTTGAAACTACAGAGATTTGATTTGATTTATTATTGTCGCATGTATTGAGACACAATGAAAAGTATTGTTTCTTGTGCACTATACAGACAAAGCATATCGCTCATAGGGTATATAGGGGAGAGGGAAAGGAAAGGGTGCAGAGTGTTGCAGTTACAGATAGATGTACAGAAATATACAGCTTAATATATGGTAGGTCCATTCAAAATTCTGATGGCAGCAGGGAAGAAGCTGTTCTTGAGTCAGTTGATACGTGATCTCAGACTTTTGTACCTTTTTCCAGACGGAAAAAACTGGGAGAGAGTATGTCTGGGATGCGTGGAGTCTTGATTGTGCTGGCTGCTTTGCCGAGGCAGCGGGAAGCGTAGACAGGGTCAATAGAAGGGAGGCTGGTTGACATGGTGGAATGGGCTACATTCACAACCCTCTGAAGTTTCTTGCGGTCTTGGTCAGAGCAGAAGCCCTACCAAGCCATGATACATCCGGGAAGGATGCTTTCCATGGTGTCTAAGCTGTTGTGATGGCTCCTTTAGTCAATCCGCTGGAGGCTGGTTTCACAGGAAAGCTTGAAGATGAAACTAGTTGGTGGGGAGGGAGAGATTTGTTATTTCTCTTTCAAGGAACTGCAGTGTGATCCTCTTTTAGCCCAGTTGATTACCACACTTTGATGGCTGTGCTTTTTAGTCCCTCGCTGTGTGTGATGGAGTTTGATGTTGGAGTTCTGTCTGGAAACTCTGACTCGGTTTGGAGCAGTTTGCTATATTTTAACAGGAAACAAAGGTGACCACTATATCATGTGACCCAGCAGCAAATGCCATGTAATCTTCCAAGTAAGGCAATGAGATCATTTAAATTAGCACTCTGAAGTATTTTCCACACTTAGCTTTTGTTCTGGCAAGACAAAATTTACACTCTTACAACAAGGCATCAAAAAGCTTCATTATCTTGTGGACAAGACCACAGTAAGCCACAATGATATTAAAGGTTGTCTTCAGGCCTGAAAGTCTGTGAGTAGGGGTGGGAGGGGAACAAAGAATAATGGACACTCAAGGGGATTATACACTGCCCCTAGCCACACTCCGACACCTGTTCGAGTACACTGAGGGAGAATTTAGCATGGCCAATGCACCTAACCAGCACATCTTTCAAACTGTGGGAGGAAACCGGAGCACCCGGAGGAAACCCACGCAAACACGGGGAGAACGTAAAAACTCTACATGGACAGCGACCCAAGTCAGGAATCAAACCAAAGACCCTGGCGCTGTGAGACACCGTGCCACCGTGCTGCCCTGTTCCACCTAACTTACATGGTAGAGCTACATATGCCCTATTTCCATACAGTAATTAAACTGTCTTTTGATTCAGGCAGGTTCATGGTCCACCCAGCAGAAGGACCCAGTAAATATGGCAGCAGAGCAGGAATGTAGTGGTAAATGGCAGCCAGCAATTTTAACTCCACAACTGCCCCATTCTCACTGGATAGGTGGAGTTAAAACTCACACATATGGATGTAATAAATCTGGTGGTTGTGTCTTTGAACAGGAGCTTTTCTTTCAGTTGATGCTATCGTTGTTTTAGTTAGCCATGGACGATGGTTTGCGCTGAAAATAAATTCTATACAATGAGTGCATTCTCTGAGCTACAGGATTGCTGATAATTCCCTGTAGTTTTCAGAATCTAGCATGCATGTGTGGACACTCAAGGACACAAGACTAGCCAGAAAATAAAGTAAAGTTTATTTATTAGTGTCATAAGTAGGCTTACATTAACACTGCAATGAAGTTACTGTAAAAATCCCTTAGCCGCCACACTCTGGCACCTGTTCGGGTACACTGAGGGAGAATTTAGCATGACCAATGCACCTAATCAGCATGCCTTTCAGACTGTGAGAGGAAACCCATGCAGACACGAGGGGAACGTGCAGACTCCACACAGACAGTGACCCAAGCCAGGAATCGAACCACTGTGTCACCACAAAGTAATGTCTTTTAACAATGTTTGGGTATTGAAACTCCACATAGTGGCATTACATTCATGGTATATAATTGCATACACACCTACAAATGTAAAATATCATCAGTATAAAGAATAATGGCTATGCCTTCAGAAATAACGAGATTCACTGTGAAGTATGCTGCTGCACTGTACTGTAACATGGAATTTGGAATAGTTTGATAAACCGAAGGACATGACTCTTCAAGTTTATTCTTGCAGTGCCACACAGCACAGAAATAAAGAGCAACCGCTGCAAAGTCACTTTGGCTTATCCTGCAACACCACAAAAAATTATTTTTAAAAATCATTTACAGGATATGGGCATCGCTAGCTGGGCCAGCATTTATTGCCCACCCCTAGTTGCCCTTCAAAAGGTGGTGGTAAGCCACCTTCTTGAACCACTGCAGTCCCTGGGGTGTAGATATGCCCTACCATGCTGTTAGGGAAGCGATCCCAAGATTTTGACTCAGCGACAGTGGAGGAACAGCAATATATTTCCAAGTCTGGATGGTGAGTGGCTGGGAGGGGAACCTCCAAGCGATGGTGTTCCCATGTGTCTGCTGCTCTTGTCCTTCTGGATGGTTGTGGGTGTGAGTTTGGAAGATGCTGCCGAAAGAACCTTGGTGAGTTCCTGCAATGCATCTTGTAGATGGTACGCATGACTGCCACTCTGCGTTGGTGGTGAAGGGATTGAATGTTTGTGGAAGGGAGTAGCAATCAAGAGGGCTGCCCTGTCCTGGAAGCTGTCAAGCTTCTTGTGTATTGTTGCGGCTGCACTCATCCAGGCAAGTGGAGAGTATTCCATCACATTCCCAACTCGTGCCTTGTAGATGGTGGACAGGGAAATCAGGAGGTGAGTTACTCACTTCAGGATTCCTCGCCATGTTTCCTCTAAACATGTCTCTTCCAGTCAGACAGACTTAAAAGGTAGTAACTCAACCAGAAACAAAGGAAGAAACAATGGAGGAGGGGGGGGGGAGAGCGGAACTGAGTAGGAAGGGGGTCTAGTGAGTAATTAGGTCAGAGGGGAGCAATTGAGAGAGATTTGGTCATGATTACTGGCCAGGCCTCCATTAAAATGCCATTGGAAGAATTCCTGAACAGAGCAAACAGGAGATCAGGAGAAAGCAACTCTCCAGCTATTAAAACATAATAGTTCAGAGACTGCAAGATAGGCCCAAGCTAGGTGGAGGGTCAGGAGTTCCCGGGCAGTCAATAATGTAGGGGCAGGAGGCCATTTTGTAAGACTCCATTTTAACAGACCCTGCCGCCAGATTTCAGACACCCCTCAATGTCTCAGAAGTTAACATCTTAGAGTCATAAAGGGTTAACTGTTTGATTGTTTATGCTGCCTCAGCATACATTTAATTCACAGCATGAAAGCACATGTGCTATAATTACTACACACTCGGGAAGCCAAAAAAACGTTATCATCTGTAACAATCCTGTCCAGCACCTTTTTAACACGCTAAGCAGCCACTTTAGGTTTGGAAATAGGATGTGACTAACTTTAATTGTCGAAAACAAATGGAAGAATGCAAAGCAAGTACCAGTAGAGGACACGAGAGGCTGTGAGGCAGGCAATCAGGAAATGCGTGCAGCTGGTTTATCAACCGCCCCTGGGGGCAAGGTCAGGTGCGGCCAAACTCTGAAAATAGCGCAATCGGATGGCGTGTCAGCGCCTCCACGATGTGCCAGGATTTTTAAAGGGAGCACGGGGGAAAAGGGTAGCTGGCAACCCACACACCTCCAATTAACTTGCTGTTAAACTCGTTGATCAGCTTGTTAACAGGCTGGAGAGGGACAGAATAAATTAAGCTGAAAACGGGAAGAGTGAATGGTCTGGCACTCGTTAGTACACAGCTGTTGGGAGCACACAGGGAAGCCATTATTGATTGTGACAGATGGCGGAACACCCTGCATAAACAAGTAACAGTCAAATGGAAGTGCCTGTGCAGTGGCACAAAGTTGCCATTGCTTGAGCAGAGCGGGTTTGAGTACATGTGGAGCGAATGTTTGGGCATTTGTTTGGACTCTGACACTGCTGGCCCTTTGCTCTTCATTTCTTCGGGAAATGTACTGCCCCCATCATGGCTGCCATTTGCCTTTTGAAATTGCCCTCCACAGCTGGTTCATGTCTCCTCCTCCCAGTGTTGCACCCCTGACAGGTCTTTGAGCCTTTCCCTTGAAACCACCCTCACTTGGTGCTGTCACAGCGTAGGGTTGTGAGCCAGAAACAATCCAGCCAGTGGGTCCCTGATTGAACACCAACATTAACTAAAATCCCTGAGTCACCTGGCGTAGACTGAGATGATCCTGTGTGACAAGCTGGACTTGGGAGCACCTCTGTACAGAGATGTCTAATCTGAGGAAAATACCAGGGTAAATTATGAATAGCAAAATACATTGTTTAATTGCGTATTTCAGCCAAAAAGGCAAGATCCATCTCAGTTCCCCAACATCAGAGATGTCAACCTTCAGTCAATTCGATTCATTCATTCATTTTCTCTTTGGAGCGGAGGAGGTTGAGAGGAGACTTGATAGAGGTTTATAAGATGACGAGGGGGATAGATAGAGTGAACGTTCAAAGACTATTTCCTCGGGTGAATGGAGCAGTAACTAGGGGGCATAACTATAGGGTTCATTGTGGGAGATATAGGAAGGATGTCTGATGCGCTATCAATAAGGCGAAAGACTACCGATATGCCAATATAAGTGTAGGCTTTTATTCACAACAGAATCAGGAGCAGATCCCAACAAATAACCGACCTGGACTGAACAAGGGGGAGGAGACAGCCACCTTTATACTAGGTGCTGAGGGGAGGAACCAAACTGGAAGGGGATGTGTCCAGGTATGACAAACACACACAACGGTGGTCCATATAGGACAAAGGCACAACTGAGGTCCACCACAATGTCCGAGGTAGGTTCTTTACTCAGAGAGTGGTTGGGGTGTGGAATGGACTGCCTGCAGGGATAGTGGAGTCAGAAACTTTAGGAACATTTAAGAAGCTATTGGATAGGCACATGGAGTACTTCGGGATGATAGGGAGGAAATAGCTTGATCTGGGTTTCAGACAAAGCTCGGCACAACATCGTGGGCCGAAAGGCCTGTTCTGTGCTGTACTGTTCGATGTTCTATGTGATATCAAGTAATGGCTGAAGGCATTGGATACTGCAAAGGCTATGGGCCCTGAGAATATTCCAGTAATAGTACTAAAGGCATGTGCTCCAGAACATGCCAGGCCCCTAGACAAGCTGTTCCAGTACAGCTACAACACTGCCCTGGTATGTCCCATACACAAAAAGCAGGACAAATCCAACCCAGCCAATTGTCACCCCATCAGTCAACTCTCAATCATCAGTAAAGTGATGGAAGGGGTCATCAACTGTGCAATCTTGTGGCACTTGCTTAGCAATAACCTGCTCACCCATAGTTTGGATTCCACCAGGGCCACTCTGCTCCTGACCTCATTACAGCCTTGATTCAAACATGGACAAAGAGCTGAACTCCCCAGGTGAGGTGAGAATGACTATCCTTGATATCAAGGCAGCAGTAGACCAAGTGTGGCAACAAAGAACCCTGACAAAATTGGATTCAATGGGTATCAGGGAGAAAGCTCTCAACCTGTTGGAGTCATACCGAGCATAAAGGAATATAGTTGTGGTTGTTGGAGGTCACTCATCTTAGCTCCAGAACATCACTACAGGTGTTCCCCAGGGGAGTATCCTGGGCCCAACCATCTTCAATGACCTTGCCTTCTATCATAACGTCAGAAATGGGAATCGTCACTGATAACTGCACAATGTTCAGCACCGTTCCTGACTCCTCAGATACTGAAGCAGTCCATGTCCAAATGCAACAAGACCTGGAAAATATCCAGGTTTGGGTTGACAAGTGGCAAATAACATTCACATCACACAAGTGCCAGGCAATGAACATCTCCAACAAAAGAGAATTTAACCATCATCCCATGACATTCAATTGCATTATCACTGAATCTCCCACGATCAACATCCTCAGGGTTACCATTGATGAGAAACTCAACTGGACTAGTCATATAAATACTGTGGCTACAAGAACTAAATCAGAGGCTAGGAATCCTGCTGTGTAACTCACTTCAAGACATCCCAAAGTCAGTCCACAATCTACAAAGCAAAATTCAGGAGCGTGATGGAATACTCTCCCCTTGCCTGAATGAGTGCAGCTCCAACAACACTCAAGAAGCTTGACACCATCCAGGACAAAGTAGTCCGCTTGGTAGGCACCACATCCACAAATATTCATTCCATCCACTGCCAGTGGCAGCAATATGTACTATCTGCAAGATGCACTGCAGGTTTCTTAGGCAGCACATTCCAAACCCACAACCATTACTATGTAGAAGGACAAGGGCAGCAGACACATGAGAATACCACCAAAACACTCACCGTTCTGACTTGGAAATATGTAGTCATTCCTTCACACTCGCTGGGTCAAAATCCTGGAACTCCCTCGTAACCGCACTGGGTAAACCCACACCACATGCACTGCAGCAATTCAATAAGCAAGCTTCCCAACACCTTTTCAAAGACAATTAGGGTATGTGCACTGAATGCTGGCTAGTTAGTGATGTCCACATCCTCTCAATGAGTAAAAAAAACAATTGGACATAAAGAAGGTCAATACTTCTCCATCAGAGTCTGGCTGATGTACAAGACTGCAGAAATAATGAACAGGAAGGGGTACAATATTGAAGTAAATAGAAAGGAAATTAATTGCATTTATATAGTGTATATATAGCAAACACTTAGAACATAGAACATTACAGCGCAGTACAGGCCCTTCGGCCCTCGATGTTGCACCGACCTGTGAAACCAATCTAAAGCCCACCTAACCTACGCTATTCCAATATCATCCATATGTTTATCCAATGACCCTTTAAATGCCTTTAACGTTGGTGAGTCCACTACTGTTGCAGGCAGGGCATTCCACTCCCTTACTACTCTCTGAGTAAAGAACCTACCTCTAACATCTGTCCTATATCTATCACCCCTCAATTTGAAGCTATGTCCCCTCGTGCTAGCCACCACCATCCGACGAAAAAGGCTCTCACTGTCCACCCTATCTAATCCTCTGATCATCTTGTATGCCTCTATTAAGTCACCTCTTAACCTTCTTCTCTCTAACGAAAACAGCCTCAAGTCACTCAGCCTTTCCTCATAAGATCTTCCCACCATAGCAGGCAACATCCTGGTAAATCTCCTCTGCACCCTTTCCAATGCTTCCACGTCCTTCCTATAATGCGGCGACCAGAACTGTACACAATACTCCAAGTGCGGCCGCACCAGAGTTTTGTACAGCTGCAACATGACCTCATGGCTCCGAAACTCAATCCCTCTACCAATAAAAGCTAACACACCGTATGCCTTCTTAATAACCCTATCAACCTGGGTGCCAACTTTCAGGGATCTATGCACATGGACACCGAGATCTCTCTGCTCATCCACACTACCAAGTATCTTACCATTAGCCCAGTACTCTGTATTCCTGTTACTCCTTCCAAAGTGAATCACCTCACACTTTTCTGCATTAAACTCCATTTGCCACCTCTCAGGCCAGCTCTGCAGCTTATCTATGTCCCTCTGTAACCTGCAACAGCCTTCTGCACTGTGCACAACTCCACCGACTTTAGTGTCATCCGCAAATTTACTAACCCATCCTTCTACGCCCTCATCCAGGTCATTTATAAAAATGACAAACAGCAGTGGCCCCAAAACAGATCCTTGCGGTACACCACAAGTAACTGAACTCCAGGATGAACATTTCCCATCAACCACCACCCTCTGTCTTCTTACAGCTAGCCAATTCCTGATCCAAACCGCTAAATCACCCTCAATCCCATGCGTCCATATTTTCTGCAATAGCTTACCGTGGGGAACACGGTATTCACACCCAATTCATAACGTTTTGAAGCTATTGTAATGTAGTTAATATGTGAGCAGCAAGATCTCATAAAAGCAAGATAAATGATCTGATAATCTGTTTCAGTGGCTTTGGAGGAGGGATAAATGTTGGCCATGGTCCCTCTGCTGTTTTACTTTAAATGATATCTTGGGACCTCTTGCATCCATTTAAGATGAGGCCTGAAGCAGTACACTGATGTGTCAGCTTAGATTATGTGCTCAATTTGCACAAGAGTGGGACTTGAAACCATAACCTTTCAACTCAAGGAAGAGATAGTGTTCCATTTTATAATGGTAGACAAACGCAAGATGGACTGACAGTGACTCTCATCAGACTCAGGGTTCTGTATGTTTTGCCAAACATGGATTAAAGCAGCACAGGAACAAAATTCAGTCGCGTCTTGCTTTGCGTCAGAAACAGGTTGAGGTACATGAATGAGACACAGAGATCTGGATGAGAACTGAATCATAGGCCAATTTGGAAGCCAATTTGGGGCAGCACGGTGGCACAGTGGTTAGCACTGCTGCCTCACAGTGCCAGGGACCCGGGTTCGATTCACAGCTTGGATCACTGTATGTGTGCAGTTTGCACGTTCTCCCCATATCTGCGTGGGTTTCCTCCGGGTGCTCCAGTTTCCTCCCACAGCCCAAAGATGTGCGGGTTAGGTTGATCGGCCACGCTAAATTGCCTCTTAGTGTCAGGATTAGTAAGGTAAATAAGTAAGGTCATGGGGATAGGGCCTGGGTGGGATTGTGGCCGGTGTAGACTTGATGGGCCAAATGGCTTCCTTCTGCACTGTCGGGATTCTATTCTATTCTATTCTAACATGCAGAATACGTAAGAAACCAGATCACTTAAGGGAATAGCTGACAGCACTGAACCTGAGTAGATATATAACCCAGGCTGCAATTCACGTTGAAGACTGGAAATAAACAACAGGAGCACCATAGGGAGAGTGGATGCCAGTGGGGCTCATGGTAAATACTGTTATATTTATGTCATGTAATACTCTCCGACTGAGGAACAGGAGCTCAACATGATCAATATCACAGAGAATATTTCATTGAGTCAATTTCCTGACATTTGCCCTCCATTTTATTTTTATATAGAAATGGGGAGATAGAGCCATAAAAAAGGAAGTGTCTCTGAGGAAACCCACAGATCATCCTGCATCAAAACCATCCATAACCTCAAACTGCACACACAGATGCTGAAGATCATAAAGCAGGAAAATTGCCCTCAGCCCAGGATTCTTGTCAAACTTCTATTGCTTTTTCTACTCGTCCTAGCCTCCTGTTCATTCACTGCAACAGAACACGTACTGAAGCACTTAACTGAGTCAGTTTTCCACTTAACCTTTCTTCCTTTCCCTGTGTTTGTCAAGGGAATCTGAAACAGGCTCCAATGCAACCAGGCACACCAGCACTTCAATTCATTCATTCGCTCCAAACACAATGTCAGTGCGTCGGTCCCTGAGCAATTTACAAAGTGGCAGAGAGGGGAGTGGACCTTGTGAGAGGTATAACACCAATAGGAAGGTGATGGTAGCAGAGGATGAACAGGAGACCACTTTCTGGAGAAGACATCCTTTCAATTGATGAGTCAGGAGATCTGATCGCATGGGGCCAAAGGAGAATATTTTCAAATGTGCATCAATGTAAGACTCTGGACTGTGAGAGCAAAGTTTGCTGATGACACCACTGTAGTGGGTCGGATCTCAAACAATGATGAGATGGAGTACAGGAAAGCGATAGAGAATCCGGTGAACTGGTGCAACTACAACAATCTCTCCCTCAATGTTAGTAAAACGAAGCAGTTAGTCATTGACTTCAGGAAGCATAGTAGAGAACATGCCCCTGTTACAACAACGGTGATGAAGTGGAAATGGTCAGAGCTTCAAGTTTCTAGATGTCCAGATCAATTAACAATATGTCCTGGTCCCTCCATGCTGACACTATAGTTAAGAAAGCCCGCCAACGCCTCTACTTTCTCAGGAGGCTAAGGAAATTCAGCATGTCTGCTATGACTCTCACAAATTTTTATAGATGTACATAGAAAGCATCCTTCCCAGATGTATCACAACTTGGTATGGCTCCTGCACTGACCAAGACCACAAAAAACTACAAAGGGTTGTGAACGTAGCCCAGTCCATTACGCAAACCAGCCTCCCAACCATTGACTCCGTCTACACTTCCCGCTGCCTCGGAAAAACAGCCAGCATAATCAAAGACCCCATGCACCCTCTCTTCCACCTTCTTCCATCAGGAAAAAGATACAAAAGTCTGAGATTGCATATCCACCGACTGAGCTTCTTCCCTGCTGCCATCAGGCTTTTGAATGGATCTACCTTGTATTAAGTTAATCTTTCTCTACACCCTAGCTATGATTGTAACACTATCTTCTGCACCTTTTCCTTTCCTTCTCCCCTATATACTCTGTGAATGGTATGCTTTGTCTGTATAGCACGCAAGAAACAATACTTTTCACTGTATCCCAATACATGTGACAATAATAAATCAAATCAAATCAAACATGTAGAAATGGTAGCTAATGTGGATAAATCCATAACCACATGTGTGCAGCCTTGTAGGATGGTTTTGCTACATTGCAGTGCAACATGAAGCATGTGGCAACTCCAGGAGCACGTGCCGAGCTGCCCACTTGCGATATGGCATCAGCGCTGACACCAGTCATTGCATCTGGGGGTGCACGCTCAGACTACTGCTGCACAGGCTTGGGGGATCCAATGAAAGAATTATGAGGTAGAGCTTTGCTGATCTTATTGATAGCATCAGATCTGCGGTCATAGCAATCAGTGACTATGGTGTGGCAATGCCAAACGATAGGAGCCAGAGATCATGTCAGCATCTCTCAAGGTGGCAGCACATCTAGACGTTCCATCAACCAACTCCAAGTGTCCATAGCTAAACCATAGTGCATGCCAACTAGGTAGTTGCAGAAGCGCAGAGATGAAGAGTAGCCTATTTCAGATCCAAGCCCCCAGCGATGAGGCCACCTCATGAGCTCCTGCCATTGTGGTAGCACCTGCACAAAGCTGTCTTCTGGGCCCAGCTTCTAATCCTCTATTCGGAAAAATCAAGCTGGTCTTTCATTGCTTTTGTGCATACTAGTTATATTTTGTGCCACCGGCTCCTGTTGAAATAGTCTAGAGCAGGAAAGGTGAGAGTGACTGCCCTTGACATCAAGGCAGGCTTTCGACCGAGTGTATTATCAGGAAGCCCTGGCAAAACTGGAGTCATTGGGAATCAGAGGGAAAACGTTCCACCTGTTGGAGTCATACCTAGCACAGGGGAAGATAGTTATGGTGCTTGCATGTCAATCATTTCAACTCCAGGACATCACTGCAGGAGCTCCTCAGGATAGTATCCTAGACCCAACCATCTTCAGCTGCTTTATCGATGACCTTACCTTCCATCATAACGTCAGAAGGGGGTATCTTCGCTAATAACTGCACAATGTTCAGCACCATTCATGATTCTTCAGATACTGAAGCAGTCTATGTCCAAATACAACAAGACGTGGAAAATACCCAAACTTGGGCTGACAAGTGGC
The DNA here is from genome assembly GCF_964213995.1 of Mustelus asterias. NCBI lineage: Eukaryota > Metazoa > Chordata > Chondrichthyes > Carcharhiniformes > Triakidae > Mustelus > Mustelus asterias. The sequence goes on along the minus strand of NC_135801.1, from coordinate 21,381,731 downwards.
AAGTAACATACATGCCACATAAGTGCCAGGCAATGACAATCTCCAACAAGAGAGAATCTAACTATCATCCCTTGACATTCAATTGCATTTCCATCACTGAATCCCCCACGATCAACATCCTGAGGGTTACCATTGACAAGAGTCATGTCAATCCTAATTGTGAAATTCTCTATTGACTAAGATTGGTCGCCAGAAAGTTCCATAATCAATTTGACTACTGACCTGAGAAAACCTGGCGGGCGGGGTTTTACACCCTCCTTTGTCCCGAAACCATAAAATCCCACCTGAGGTCAACAGACCTTTCCATTTCCGTCCTTCGCCCACTCTGATTCCTGTGGCGGGTGGGGCGGTAAAATTCCAGCCGGCAAGTTTACTTTGAGATTACTGCTGTCAGTGACATGAGATAGACACTTTAGGATCTGGCAGCAAAACCACTGCACAAAATCTCTGTTAAGTAGCTACAGATTTATATGAAATCCGCAGCACAGTAGCAGGTTATTTGGCACAACTAGCCAATGTTCTACACAATGCTCTCTCCAGCCTTCTTCATCTAACTCGATCGAGGAAGAAAAGTTGGGCAACAGGCAATGGTAATTTATGAGATCCTGCAGGCTTCCTATTGTGGCTTTGCCCCTCCCATTTTCTGGCCTCATAACCCGCTGGGATCTCCCTGCTCCTCCAGTTTAGACTCATGCTCATCTCCAGGCTTTGATCACTCCACTACTGACGGCCGTGCCTTCAGCAGCAAAGGCCCTCATTTCTGGACAGTGTCTATCGCAATGTGTCTCTGCTGACTCTTCTTTCTTCAAGGTGCTCTTTACAACCGACCTCTTTGGCCAAGCTTTTTGTCACCTGTCCTAACACCTTCTTACGTGGCTTGTGTCAAATTTTGTTTGATATTGGTCCTGTGAAGCAACCATTTTACTAAGTTAAAGGCGTTATATAAATTCAAATTGTTGTTGTTACACTGATTGATACTGCGAGGCCTGGATAGTGTGGACGTAGAGAGGATGTTTCTACAAGTAGGAAAGACTATAACCAGAGGGCACAACCTCAGACTAAAGGGACGATCCTTTAAAACAGAGATGAGGAGGAATTTCTTCAGCCAGAGAGTGGTGAATCTGAGGAACTCTTTGCCGCAGAGGGCTGTGGAGGCCAGGTCATTGGGTGTCTTTAAGACAGAGATAGATAGGTTCTTGATTAATAAGGGGATCAAGGGTTACGGGGAAAAGACAGGAGAATGGAGATGAGAAAAATATCAGCCATGATTGAATGGCAGAGCAGACTTGATGGGCCGAGTGGCCTAATTCTGCTCCTATGTCTTATGGTCTTATGGTCTTCAGATCAATCATGATCTTAATCGTATGTTCAATTAGAGAGGTGATAACTGCATGTTTGGTATTCTTCTGCTATCCATGGCTGAGAGTGCAGTGAGTACTCAATTTCTTTCTGAGAACCCAACTTACAAGATTTCTTCCCTGGAAACAATAGTGGCATTGTGGATTCCCTTAAAAACATAATGTGACTTTCTTGGGAATTGGGTATTGGTAGGGGACTTGAGTACTTACTGTATACCGAACAAAACTCTTGTAATACATTGCACATGTGGGCCCAAAAAACATTTTTGATGCAGTCCATCACTCTTTATACATTTGGGAGATCATCAGTGCAGTTGAAAAGTGTTACCTTTTACTGTTCTTATTCCACTGAATAACATTATTGGTATTGGAGCATAAGGCATCTATCACCTCAGTGATGGATGTGTGTACATCACATTGTTGGGCACTGCACACAACACTAGTGCTTGCTTGGAATAATCCAAGGCATAAGATTTCAGGCCTGTACTGATATATGATAGCATCATCAGAATTTTGTTCTTTTTTTTATTCGTGGGATTGGGCGTCGCTGGCTGGCCAGCATTTATTGCCCATCCCTAGTTGCCCGAGGGCAGTTGAGAATTAACCACATTGCTATGGCTCAGGAGTCACACATAGGCCAGACCAAGTAAGGACAACAGATTTCCTTCCCTAAAGGTTTTTCCAACAATCGACAATGGTTTCATGGTCATCAGTAGATTCTTAATTCCAGATATTTTTATTGAATTCAAATTCCACCATCTGCCATGACAGGATTCGAACCTGGGTCCCCAGAGCATTAGCTGAGTGGCACAACTCAGTGGCAGCACTTTTCCTTTGGGCCCTTGAGGCACAGCATCTCCAATATCAGAGTAGTTCCATGAGTGTCAGTGTGTGCTCCAAGTGGCAGACACTGAACATGCACCTTCTGTGCCACTGTAAACACTGCTTTCCACTGCTCCTTTATCAGCGTGGGGAGATGATGGCCTCGTGGTATTATCGCTAGAGCATCAATCCAGAAACTCAGTTGATGTCCCGGGTTCGGATATCATCACAGCAGATGGTGAAATTTGAATTAAATAAAAAATATCTGGAATTAAGAATCTACTGGTCACTATGAAACCATTGTCGATTGTCATAAAAACCCATCTGGTTCACTAATGTCCTTTAGGGAAGGAAATCTGCTGAGCTTACCTGATCTGGCCTACATGTGAATCTAGAGCCACAGCAATGTGGTTGACTCATAACTTCTCGGGCAACTAGGGATGGGCAATAAATGCTGGTCAGTGATGCCCATGTCCTATGAAAGAATATTTAAAAAATAGCTCTTCAGCCAATTACCCTAAAAGAAGGGCAAAGTTTTCATTTAGGCACTCACGACACAGAATTGGACAATGATCTTGGCACATGTTGGCAATTGTAGCATCGAGCTAATTTACTGGTAGCAATTTGCTACTTGCCCGACTTTCTATTCATCAATTCCATGCCAAGCTCTGGAATGTAGAAGCTGAAACCTTTCTCTCATCTTTCCTCAAAAGTATCCAGGTACTTACTGGCTTGTCTTGCTAATATTCTATTAAAAGCAACACGCAGAGCCGGCTGCAGGTACCAGTTGAAACTCAGCATTTTCACCATGCTCGATGCTTGCAAAATGATTAACTGCAAGATAATGCAAACTGGACTAAAATAGCAATTAAGGCCGTATTCAGAAGCTCAACAGCACAGCCACATGGTCACGGTTAAGTACTAAATCGCCGCTTTATATCGGGTGTACCCCACAATAAATCAGGCTCCCAAGAACTGACTCACCTGTGACAGATACAAAATGCACATTGCTCAAAGCAGAGGGCTGAGTAATTAGCACATCATCAGTACTAAAGGTCGCTGGAGTCTAATCATCATTTGTTACCCACTTAATTTTGCCAGTGCCTTCAATTTTTTACACACAGCATTTTAAATTAGACTGGAGATCACTACGACATAGGGATTTGTAACATAAATCAAATGTAAAGTTTAGTTGTGCCACAGCACTCAAGGAGTCTGACCTGAGAGAAGTAGATGGTTATTCTTTGGGACATCAATCAATAGATGAGATACATTGGCTAAAGCAACCTGGGTATATTTATTTATTTATTGTAACTGTAGGCTGTCTCAATACTTGTTCTGCTGTCTCCTTCAGTTTGTGACTCTCAGCAGTGAAAATCGATAGAGTGACTAAGTGGGATGTGTTCTTGGAATCAGTCACACATTATAGTGTTTGATTATGCGTTTACCACCTAACCTTGAAAGCTTGATCTGCTATATCGAACGTTTCCTTCTCAGATCACTTTGTGCCATGCCTATTTGCTTAACATCCCTCCCTCACAACCCCTGCCCTCCACCCGCCCCCGCCCCTGCCCCCCAACTAGCCAAGCTAATAGGGGTCATTTCATTTTGTGATTACAGATGTGCTCTTCAATCTTCATTTCAAACATCCAGCGGTTCACTGAATGCCAGAACTCTGTTCCTTTTGACATCTGAATCATAGTTCTTTTGACGATTGGTGACCAGATTTTCAAGCAGTGTCATGAACCGGATGTCATAGAATCATGGGGAATCATAGAAACCCTACAGTGCAGGAGGAGACCATTCGGCCCACCGACCACAATCCCACCCAGGCCTTATCCCCATAACCTCACATATTTACCCCGCTAATCTCTCTAATCTATGCATCGCGGGACACTAAAGGGCAATTTAACATGGCCAACCAACCTAACCTGCATATCTTTGGACTGTAGGAGGAAACCGGAACACCAGGAGGAAACCCATGCAGACACGAGGAGAACATGCAAACTCCACACAGACAGTGATCCAAGCCGGGAACTCAGGTCCCTGGCGTTGTGAAGCAGTAGGGCTAACTACTGTGCCACCCGTGCCACCCCATGTCTGGTTAATTTCCAGGCACTGACCCCGTGACCCGACAGCTTCGTTCACGCGGTGCTATTTTGGAATATAAATACTCTAGTTGGGCAGGAGTTGAACTCAGCACCCAATTGGTGGTGAAAGTGGGGGGACGATGGGAGTGCATGACCGATGTCTGCTGATGCTGACGTTCCTCACCCTGCTTCTTTCCAAGGCCTGAACAGGGTTCATTTACAGCATCGCACTCCTCCAACAACCCCCCCACCCGAACTCCTTCCACCAATTGACCAAAATGGTCAATAATCAGTCACTTAAGAGCCGCAATTGGGGAAAAAGTGGGTAGGCTGTTCTAGGGCACAACTACTGAAGCATAAAACACAGAGAGGTTGGGACGGGTGGGTGCCCAGTAGCAAGGCACAAAATCTTGTGATCACCCTGGATTCCTGAGATCTACGTCTTTGGGTTCCACTCTATCTACTTTTTTGCATCCTTTGATCATTTAACATATCTCAATTAGATCGCTTCTCAACCTTCTAAACTCCAGGGAACACAAACTAAGTTTATGCAACACCCCACATCCCCGCCAAAAATGAGCCCTTAAAACCTGGAATTGATCTGGTGAAACAGCACTGCACATCTACTTCAAAAGCTAGATATCCTTTCTGAGATGCATTGCTCTAACCTCAGTGCAAGACTCCGGAGATGGTGTATACAACTTTGGTATCATTTCTTTTTCACTTTTATGCTGCAATCCTCATGTAAAACAGCCTTTTCATTCATTTTTGTACCTGTGTGCTGGTTTGTCATGTTTCCTGTCTGTGGATGGCTAGTAAATCTAGGTGCCAATACAGGACAGCGAGCACAAGCCTGAATGAGGTTTGGTCTGGTTTAGAATACAGGCAACGGTGTGTCCAATGGTGCGACACAGTGGCACAATGGTCAGCACTACTGCCTCACAGCGCCAGGGAGCTGGGTTTGATTCCCGGCTTGGGCTGCTGTCTGTGCAGAGTCTGCACGTTCTCCCTATGTCTGTGTGGGTTTCCTCCGGATGCTCTGGTTTCCTCCCACAGTCCGAAAGACATGCTGGCTAGGGACATTGGCCACGCTAAATAAAAATTTTAAAGTTTATTTATTAGTGTCACAAGTAGACTTACATTAATATTGCAATGAAGTCACTGTGAAAATCCCCTAGTCGCCGCACCCCAACCCCTCTTCAGGTACACTGATGGAGAATTTAGCATAGCCAATGCACCCAAGCAGCACATCTTTTGGACTGTGGCAGGAAACTGGAGCACCCGGAGGAAACTCACGCAGACACGAGGAAATGTGCAGACTCCGCACAGACAGGGACCCAAACCAGGAATTGAACCCTGGTGCTGTGAGGCAGCGGTGCTGACCACTGTGCCACCATGCTGCCCCAGAATACTGACAATGTGTAGAAAGAGATTATTACACTACTGGAAAAGGTCACACAAGGGGAATCCCATCCATTAACTCTGTCTGCATTTCCCGCTGCCCTGGCCAAGCAGCCAGCATAATTCAGGAGCCCACGCACCCAGACATTCTCTCTTCCACCTTCTTCCATCAGGAAAAAGATACAAAAGTCTGAGGTCACGTGCCAACCGACTGAAGAACAGCTTCTTCCCTGCTGATGTCAGACTTTTGAATGGACTTACCTTGCATTAAGTTGATCTTTCTCTACACCCCAGCTATGAATATAACACTACATTCTGCACTCTCTCCTTTCCTTCTCTATGAACGGTATGCTTTGTTTGTATAGTGCGTAAGAACCAATACATTTCACTGTATGTTAATACATGTGACAATAATAAATCAAATCAAATCCCTGATCTGTCTGAGATTCATTTATTCACAGATTGGGGAATGTTGCTGGAAGAATCATACAACCTCACTATACACAGCAGTAAAGTGTGTTTTCTTTGTTAAAACCCTTCATTAGGGGTTTTTGTATACTTGTCCCAATAAATCACTTCCTCAGCTCAACTGGATAGTCCAGGTCGTGAGTCTCTGAACAGTTGAAAATAATGCCGCTTTGTAAAAACAGCAATGCCTGCGAGATGCAACTTTCAAATGAGCCCATCTGCAGCTCTTAATGGTGCCGATGCTAGCTGCAGAACTGGTCAGAAGAGTTGGGTTTCTCCAGATGGGATTGACCCTCCCAGTGTCACTTTTGATCCCCTGCCAAAATAGCAGCCCAAATGTGGTGTGTAGGTAGTGCATTAATGAGAGGACTATCGTGTACTAATGCCTGTCGATTGTGTCACAGTTGCCAGCTGTATTGAGAAGTCAAGGCTTCGCTGCTAAACCTACCAAGATTATCCATGGAAAATGTAAATGATTTCTTAAAAATATAAAAGCAAAATCCACAGTGAGTACTGGTGCAGTTAAGTGCTTCTGATGGCTTCATTTTGCACTTGCATCTAAAAGGCAAATTCATAATCAGATTGCAGACCCTCTTATAAATGCACAATTGCTTCCTGACTACTGTCACAAAAGAATTGACTGCTTACTCTTACTGTATGGTGTTCATTGGCATTCATAAATAAATTGTGTTGTGCTGTTAAGTGTATACCAAAGTCACATAAATAACCAATTCTACTACCAAGCCACTAAAAGGTTCTTAATCAAATGAGAGGGACTAAAAGCATTATAGCAGCTGTTCCCAATAAATTATGCAAAGTTTCTGAGATGATCAAGAAGTGGAACAGAGTTTGTTGGCATTTCTTAAAGATCTAAACATTTTATTCATTTTCAAGCAATTAAAAAAATGACACCTACAATAAGTAATAAGCAAACTGCATAATTTCCCATTCAGATCACAAGCCTATGATAAATAATGCATCACAGTTAGGCTTGTATACCTGTCGACGCACTGTTGTTAATGACTATTTTAAAAATTCATAAGTGTCCTTAATTGACATCCCCAAGGAAAGCTAGAACAGATCTGACTATAAAGAAACCTGATTACACTAATGAAGAAATGACCTTCTGTATGAAAATAGGTGGAATTTTGTACACCACAGGTGAACTAATCTTAAGGGAGCTTGTACTTATTTGTTGTTACATTCGTAGTATATTCCTCAGGGATTATGAAACACACTATAAATGGGTCCAAACATTACGAGTCTTGCAATGTCAGTGTTTCTTCTGCAAAATGTCAGTTTAAAAGTCATTTGCGCTATAAGAAAAAATGACGAGCAAATGTGCTGGTCCAAAACAAAATGAACGTCAAAAGCACTTGTGCATCTGAGCATCTACTTCAATTCACAAAACATTCAGGGCACCAACGCCATTCACGATGCAAATCATGAGACAAGGGGTGGAATTTGTGAAAAAAATTCTAAGTGCCGAACCAGCGAGAAAACAGAAGAGTTTCAGACTCGGATTTTGGGCGAGTTTGGAAATGCAATCTTATGGCACTTAATGCAAAAAAATGACAGGATGCGGTGTATTCATTTGTGGTACATGGGTGTTGCTGGCTGGCCAGCATTTATTGTTCTTGTTCAGAGGGCTGTTGAGAGTCAACCACAGTTCTGCAGTCACATTAGTCCAGACCAGGCAAGGACAGCAGATTTCCTTCCCTAAAGAACTTTAGTGAACCAGATGGTTTTTTCCAACAATCAGCAATGGTTTTGTGGTCATCAGTACATTCTTAATTCCAGATTTTTTTTTATTGAATTCAAATTCCACCATCTGCCGAAGCACGATTCGAACCCGGGTCCCCAAAGCATTAGCTGAGTTTCTGGATTAGTAGTCTAGTGATAGTACCACTCGGCTATCGCCCAACCCCCCCTGTCATTCTTGTCAGCAAAGTTGGGTGGTGTGTTGAGCCCGAGCTCACCAGTGAAGGCAACTGCTGAGCACTAGGGGCGCCATTGCACGGGTGCTCCGATCTCTCAGTGTACTGCTATCACGCCCAAGAAAACAGCAAGATAAATAAGAGTTGTATTTAGGAGCAGAAAGTCCTGAATACATTTATTCAAGTAGTTGGGTTGAAAACATGCTGTGCCATATTAGGCGCAGACATGTTCATGGTCCCAGAAGAAATTTCATAATACCTGTTCCATTTTTCAGGTTAAAATTATTAAAAGCCAAGCTTTCAATGCAAATATGTGTGATCTCACACTTGTCACAAAGCATTGAACAGTCATGACTTTTACCAAAAAGTAGAGATTTTGGTGAAATTAACAAAATAATTGAAAGGGTGCAGAGGAGATTTACAAGGATGTTGCCTGGATTGAGTGGTATGCCTTATGAGGATAGGCTGAGGGAGCTCGGTCTTTTCTCCTTGGAGAGGCGTAGGATGAGAGGAGACCAAATAGAGGTATATGAGATGTTGAGAGGCATAGATCGGGTGGACTCTCAGAGGCTTTTTCCCAGCGTGGAAGCAGGCTTACATTAACACTGCAATGAAGTTACTGTGAAAATCCGCTAGTCGCCACATTCCGGTGCCTGTTTGGGTACACTGAGGGAGAATTTAGCATGGCTAATGCATGTCTTTCGGATTGTGGGAGGAAACCCATGCAGATATGGGAGAATGTGCAAACTCCACATAGACAGTCACCCAAGGCTGGAATTGAACCCGGGTTCCTGGCACTGTGAGGCAGCAGTGGCTAACCATTGTGCCAACATGCTGGGAAGTGGTTGGGAAAATGAAGCCCAAAGTTAACCATGATCATATTGAAAGGCACGAACAGGCTCAATAGGTCATGTGGTCTATTCCTGCCCCTATTTCTCATGTTCTTATGTTCCTAAGTGGTGCAATGGATTAGATGCAAGTCTTTCACCAATGCCACCAAGGTTCAAACCTTGCCCAAGCTGATGCAATGGGAGTTTTCTGTTCCTGCTATTAAGCAGATGTCTCTTATGCATAACAGGCTAGAAATCTCTGGGTTCTGCTGCTGGAAGTGGAGTCATCTGTCCATCTACTATCCAAGATGTTGATCCTATTACTGGAATGCCATCATTCAGGACAACCCAGAGGGTGGTGACGGTCTGGAATGCACTGCCTGGGAGGGTGGTGGAGGTGGGCTGCCTCACATCCTTTAAAATGTACCTGGAGGTGTACTTGGCATGCCATAACATTCAAGGCTATGGGCCAAGTGCTGGTAAGTAGGATTAGGTGGGCAGGTCAGGACCTTTCATGCATTGGTGCAGACTCGATGGGCCGAAGGACCCCTTCTGTACTGTAGTATTCTGTGATTCTGTGAAGCTGCCTACAGTTGTACATAGGCACCTGTATCATGTCACCAGAACTATTAATTAACTAATCTCTCCAGCAATCCTGGAGCCTAAGTCCAACTCTGCCTACGAGTGGCATGATCAGTAGAAACAACCAGTATCAGGTCTTCGCGAAAAAGAACAAATACTTCAAGTTAGTTCCTTTCTTCATGGTATAGTTCCAGTAGCAGACAAGGTTTCTCTAAGACAGCGCGCAGGATTCCACCATTCTTAAAGCTTTTGACACGCACTTTAGCTCAAAGCAAAACTTAATAATCAAACAAGCCCGCATTGACCAGTGGTTTCAATGACTCAGGGAATTGACTGAATTATTTCTAACTGACTTATATCGTCTGGCTAGTTCTTCCAGATACTGGTGGATGAGCTAATCTATGATTGCATAATCGTGGTTGTCCAGGGTGAAAATCTCTCTGACTTTCTGCAGACCAAAGGTGATCTTACTTTGGATCAAGCGGTCCAGTGTGCGAGGCAGGCCGAACTTATGGAATTTAACTGGGCTATAATAATTCGGCTTGACTCTGAGGCTTCACAAGGGATCTGTAGACTGGGTAGGCCCACACGTAGCCTCCTCGCTCACAAGAAAGCCCGTTAAACCAGGCAAACGGGCAGAAAACTCCACGACAGCGTCCATTTTGAGATGCTTGCATTGTGGCGCGTTAACTCAGCATGGATGCCAGGACTGTCCAACAGGGCGAGGGGGATACTCCCAGCGGTACAACTGGACACTTCAAGCATTTCTGCAAATCCAAGAATTTTGATTGAAGTCACAGACAAGCAAAGAAGGTCAAATGGCCTCCTCCTGCTCCTATCTTCTTTGTTTCTTTGTTTCTATATTTATGAAACACATTCCATTCAAGAAGTGGAAATTCAAGGTAAAGACAAAATGACAGGGTTCCTAGGGCAAGTTGATAGTCTTAGTCTGGACTATTGGTCAGTTACAGTGCAAGTTCAAGGCTCTGATACTACCTTTAAGATTGCCACTGGAGCTGCATTTTAGTTGATAAGCTCGACTGGCTTCAGTCGATGACCATCAGTCATCAAATTATAAGGTCCAAGTGGCATGGATCTTCTGATTAAAGGCAGGATTATTGCTCCTCTTAACTACAAGGGACAACAGATCATTAATTCTCTCTATGTTTTCATAATCAACGTCCATCCTTGTTGAGTTGTGATGTTCATATACATTTAGGAACCCTAAACAAACCAGAAAATGTCCACCAATTGAACAATTCACTGGGTGGGATTCTCTGGCCGTGCTTGCCTCAAACCCAGAAAATCCCACCCAAGGTCAATGGACCTTTGCAAGATCTGCCACCCCACCCCCTTCCCATGGCAGGCGGGACGGGAGAATTCCCCCCACAGTCTTCCGTGCAATAATCTTCAAGCTTTGACTTAGAAGCAGTGGAAAATCAGCTTTCAGAAGCTGAGGAAGCTTACAGACTCCACAGCAAGTTCCTTTATTTCACAGAGACACCATCCACTAGACCCCCCCAGGTGGGGACTGAAGCTCTGGAACTTTCAGTTCTTCATCGAATAAGGCGAGGTGGCGGGATAGAGAAGTTACTACATCCGGCAGTGACCATCTTCATGAAGACATACTGGGCTTGAATTGGCTCTCCCTAGAAAGTGATGAGGAAGAAACCCTTGCAGTACTGAGCGATCTCTTGGAGGTTAAGCTCCTTGAGGATGATTCATTCGTCCAATTGATTGTCGAACAATATGAAGTCTCCATTGTCTTTTAGAGGAGTCATCTATGTCTGTAGTGGCTGAACACCATTCAGAATTTAGTTCACTCAACCTATTAATGTAGCGCCTAGCATAGCTATCTCCTGCTATCCATGAAGAATCTACCCAAGCTGATACCTTGCCTGAGTCCATGTCAGAGTCTATAGACAATCACATTGCTAAAGACCTAGTATCCTACAACAACAAGACCTGGTATCCTACAACAATGAAAGTCTATGAAAGATACCAATACTTCAGTCCCAGCTGAAAGTCTTCTTCCCTCCAGAGCTGGAAGTCAGCACAGAATCTGTGGCAGAATCGTTAGAACTTCTATAGCGGCAGAATCCAGATAACAATTTATCTCTGAGTTGATTGTCCACGGAAATTAATCCGATTGCAAAAGGTGAGGCTGTCTTGTTTCCACATTCTCAGCAATTCTCCCCATTGCCCATAATAGAGTGACCTTACACAGAGAGAAATGTGGATCTCTTACCACTGCTTGTAGAAAATGAACCGTCCTCCCAAAATGTCTTTGGGAAATCATCTCTTCTTTTCCTGACAGTGCTTCAGGAATTTGGTCATTTTTTTTCCTTCATCACCTTCATCACCTTGAAATCTCGGATCTTGAGCGCCTTTTCAGTATTCCACACAGCAGTGGATGATACAACAGTGACAGTCCTCCCTGAAGTTGATAATCATTCTTCTTCTGAAGCCCCGTGTGCTTCGAGGAAGCAATAAATTCCTCCAAGTGTCCTCGAGTTCTTCTCTTCCAGCCTCAGCAACTCCAATGATTGATTCTCTTCAGTCTTCTCTCTTTTTGCTCCTTCTTTCACTGAAGACTCGTTGTTTTCCTTTGCAGTTCAGACATCCTGAAACCTACACTTGCTACCCAGCAATGCTGTTAAAACGTTGTCCTACTCTGTAGATGATGATACTCTACCAAATCATCATCCCTGAGGGCCGAGAATACTGTGGGAGATTGAGTGAACATTAGAGCTGGGTAAAATCTGAAGTTATAAAAAGGCAGTTACAGAAATGCAATGTAAATAGTTAAAGACATTAAAGATGGCACAGTGGTTAGCACTGCTGCCTCACAACGCCAGGGACCCGGGTTCGATTCCTGGCTTGAGTCACTGTCTATGTGAAGTCTGCACATTCTCCCTATGTCTGCGTGCATTTCCTCCGGATGCTCCAGTTTCCTCCCACAGTCCAAAAGACGTGCTGGTTGGGTGCAATGGCCATGCTAAATTCTCCCTCAGTGTACCCAAACAGACGCTAGAGTGTGGCGACTTGGGGATTTTCACAGTAACTTCATTGCAGTGTTAATGTAAACCTACTAGTAACACTAACAGATAATCTTTCAAAACATTCACCAAAATCTATAGATGACGATGTACCACTGACAACAGTCAGTTAGGTGTTAGTCTCTCAAGAGGGAGTGAGACAGGTTCGATTCATGCCTGGGACCACTGTGCCTAATCTGTAACGTGTTTAGATGTAGCACTAATGAACAAGTGTTAAGCAGACATCTGTCTACTAACCAAGTTCCATGCCTAGAATCTAAGGTCGAAGGACCATCGCAGAACTGGTAGCATCTTCTTGTGAGCTGTGCCCAGCATACCCTCTAATTCTATATTTTATTCTCATTCTATACTTTTAAAACTGTTCTCTAACTCTTTTAAACTCTTTAACAATGCTCTAGTTCAATCTCTTCTGTAACACTACATTCTGCACCCTCTCCTTTCTGTCTCTGTGAACGGTATGCTTTGTCTGTATAGCTCACAAGAAACAATACTTTTCACTGTATACTAGTACGTGTGACAATAATAAATCAAATCAAATCAAATTTTCTTCCTTGGTAAAAACAGATGCAAAACATTCAGCTATGCCCTCTGCCTCCATACATAAATCGCCTTTTTTCATGCTTAACCTTCCTTTTACCACTCTTTACATGCTTTAGAAGACTTTGAAATTCCCTTTTCCGTTGGGGGTTTCACGCTCCCGCTTTGCGTCTCCTATTTACCTTTTCACCTTACCCCTAAACCTTCCATATTTAGCCTCCTTCTCAGTTGTATTTTCTATCTAACATCAGCCATTGTATTTTTTTTGTTCTTTATCTTCATTTCCAGCACTTTGTTATCCAGGGAATTCTGACTTTGTTTGCCTGACCTTTCCCTTTCAACAGAAAGTACCTTGACTGTTTCTTATAGAATCATTGAATCCCGACAGTGCAAAAGGAGGCCATTTGGCCGATCGAGTCTGCACCCACCACAATCCCACCCAGGCCCTATCCCCGTAACCTCACATATTTACCCTGCTAATCCCCTGACACTAGCATCAATTTAGCATGGCCAATCAGCCTAACCCACACATCTTTGGACTGTGGGAGGAAACCGGAGCACCCGGAGGAAACCCACGGGGAGAACGTGCGAACTCTACACAGACAGTGACCCGAGGCCGGAATTGAATCTGGGTTCCTGGCGCTGTGAGGCAGCAGTGCTAACCACTGCGCCACCATGCCACCTCTTCATTGAAGGTAGCCCAGCTACCATTTTTCCTGTCAGCCTTGGACCCCAATTAATTTATCCCAGGTCTGTTCTTATCCATTTGAAGTTTAGTCCCCGCCCCCCCCCCCCAAGTTCTTATTATTTCTATTATTGAAACGTCAGACATTGGATGGCATTTTTTTTTGTTGGCTATGGGTGTTAAGTATGGAAAATGTTCCAATCTCTGGTACTGACGTGCCTCACTTTAACAGCATATAAGTTCCCTAACACATTTTGTTTGAAGGCCAATAAATCATTGACGGGCAAACACTCCTCTCGGGAGGTCTGGAGGGAATTAACACATTCGGAATGAAAGACGATGAGCAGGCTGGAGCTTCAGCAAATAATAAACATGGCAGGAAATATCAACGTGTATTTATTAATGAAACACATAGGGAAACCTCCAAGGACTTGGACACGTGTTGTTGCACATGATAAATACCACAGGACCTGCATTTGGGACACTGGCAATTTTATAATAATGTAGAAATAGTGACCTTTGTGTTAAGGTTGTTTTGTAGTATTAGCAGGAGTTCATAAATTCCAATACGGTATGCACTGGGAATGTACAATCCAGCTCTGTGTGTTCAGAAGGTGAGCAGTATAAAAGCAGCATGATATCTCACATGACAAGAATATTTATCACCTTAACTCTTTTGTCATGGAGCTGCCTAGGTTTACCACCCAGCTTTTTGTCTGGAGGTGAATGATGCCTAAGGTTGGCTCTCCAAAGTGCCTCACTACCCAGTTCAGATTATCTGAACATTTAGACAATCAACATCCCATTAGAATCTGCATAAACTACTTAGTGAATAAATTAGAATCATATATTCCTATCATAGAATGATAGAATCCCTACAGGGCAGAAGGAGGTCATTCCACCCATCGACAATGATCCCACCAAGGCCCTATCCCCGTAACCCCACGTATTAACCCTGCTAATCCCCTAACTCTAAGGGGCAATTTAGCATGGCCAATCAACTAACCTGCACATCTTTGGACTGTGGGAGGAAACGGAGCACCCGGAGGAAACCCACGCAGACATGGGGAGAATGTGCAAACTCCACACAGACAGTCACCTGAGGCCTGAATTGGACCCAAGTCCCTGGCAACATGAGGCAGCAGTGCTAACCACTGTGCTGCCGTGCCGCTAGTAATTAACCCTTCTTTGTCAATTATTGTGGAAGAAACCAGGCAACGAAGTCACAAAGTAACAACTGTTAAACCTCGGGACCACAATTTGCAGCATTCGAACATTGAGTACACAATTAGTGAGTAGATAAGGTTGATTGACAAAGTAAATAACAGAGATTTCAAAGGTAGTTCAATTATGTCTCAGTAATTCAGTTATAACTGCTTGCTGATTATAAACGTACCATTGTGTGTCTGAGATGGTTATAATTTGGGGAAATTTAGTATTAAATCTCATTAGTCAGGTTACAAGCTTACCAATTTAAAATGGGTGTGCAGTTGACAAATTAATTTCACTATAGATAAGTGCAAAGTGCTTCATTTTAGAAGGGAGAATAAGGAGGCCACATGGTCCTTGGAGGATAGAAGAACAAGGAGATGTAGGGGGAGAAATAAAGGAACAGAAATAGACCATTTAACCCCTTGAGCATGTTTCACCATTCATTCAATTAGATCATGATTGATCTGTATCTTAATATCATCTACCAGTCTTGCTTTCATAACCTTTAGATATCCTTGCTTAATAAAAATCTGCCTCAGTCTTTATACAAATGTTACGTTGACATAGTCTCAACAGTTTTTACAGGGAGAAAGCTTCAGATTTTCACCGCTCTTCGTGTCAAGAGCATTTTCTAACCTGACGCCTCAATAACCCTTTTCTGAAGTTAAAGTGTATTTATTAGTGTCACAAGTAGGCTTACATTAACACTGCAATGGAGTTACTGTGAAATTCCCCTAGTTGCCACACTGGCACCTGTTCGGGTACACTGAGGGAGTATTTAGCATGGCCAATGCACCTAACCAGCATGTCTTTCGGACTGTGAGAGGAAACCGAGGAAACTCATGTAGACATGGGGAGAGTGTGCAGACTCCGCACAGACAGTGACCCAATCTGGGAATCGAACCCGGGTCCCTGGCGCTGTGAGGCAGCAGTGCTAACCACTGTCTGACTCTGAATGCTATTTCCCCAGGTTCTGGATTCTGAGACCAGACTAAGTAGTTTCTGTCTACCCAATCAATTCCTTTAATCATCTTCAGCACCATACTTGGATTATCCTTTAATAATTTTTATTCCAGGGAATACAAGCTTAGTCAACGCAACCTGAATTTTATCCTTTCCAGCCTTGGTATCATTCCAATGAATTGCCCCCTCTAAGGTCCACATATCTTTTGTGAGGTTCACTGTTCAGCAATTAATCCGGTGCCTCCAATTCCACACACCCTTGGGGCAGGATTTTCCAGCCATTCCCACTGGTGGGATCTTCCGGTCCCATCAAAAGCGACCCTCACTGCGGGTTCCTCGGCAGCAAATGGTGCGAATAACAGGAAACCCCATAGACAGCGGTGGGACTGTAAAATCTGCCACTGGCCAATGGTAGGCTTCTCTGCCAAGGCAAAACATGCAGTGGTGGAGTGGGGGGCACAAAAATCCCACCAGCGGAAATGACTGAAAAATCCCACCCTTGTTTTTGTTAACAGTTTCTTATGTGAAACCTTGTTGAATACCTTCTGTAAGTCCGTAAAACTAATATCCATCAACACACACACTGTCTTACCATAATAATAAAAGCAAAAAACTGCGGAAGCTGAAGATCTGAAATAAAAATAGGAAGTTCAGGAGATCCGGCCTTACTTTGGTATGTTTTAATGCAACCATTGTGCCACTCTCTAATTGCACCACCTCTCTCTGAGAACAGAGAGACAGAGTTAACATTTCGAGTCCGATACGACTTAGGGTCATATCAGACTAGAAGAGCCAAAGCAGACCTTGAAACTGCTTCTCTCTCCACAGACACTGCCTGACCTGCTGAGTTTTTCCAGTGCCTTCTGTTTATATATCACTACCTTATCAGGTAAGCTATGCCGTCAAAAAAATTCAACTAAGATTCATTTGGCAAGACTTCACTGTTACAAATCTATGCTATCCCTCTCACTTCATATTTGTCCATATACTCAGTCAGTGGGCCCAATTTTGCCACTGAAAGCATGAAACTGGTTTTCGGCTAACTACCGGCTCATAAACCCAAATGGGCAAGTGTATCAGGTACAATCTTCCTGGAGGAGGCCGATTAAGAAGTTGCCTCTGGAAGTGCCATCTGATTAGAGTCAGCAGGGGACCTGAAAATGAGAGTGCCCAATGTTGTGTGTGACCCCCTGCTGACCACTATATGGGGCTACTATTTAAATATTCAATCAACAGGATCCCGAATTCCTAGTGGTTGATGTTGATTTGGCTAATTCCCTGTTTACCCATAAATGTCAGTACTGTAATCGGAATATCAAAAATAAATTTAATAACAAATATCATTAACAGACATAAAACAGTGAGCTCTGATCTATAACCGTTGGGGCCCATCCGTTGGTGCACACATGGGAAACTCATCCTCAGTAGCACATTTGTAGATACTGTTCCAGTTGGATTGTATAGCCCCCACCAGTTACTCACGACACACACACACAGTCCAGAAGAGACACACATGTGGAAGATGATGCCGCAGGAGGCAGAGGTGCCACGAGCTATCCGTGCAACAACGTAGGTCGAGTGCGCTGAAGGCTGTCCTCCTCGGCAGTAATGAAAAGAACAGGCAGGGGAACGCCTGGCTGCCTCTCACTCCAAACCGAATTCTCACTGCCTGGGAAAAGCTCTCTCTCTGCACACTCCCTCTTCAGCTCTCTCCCTCTTCTGCACTCTGCAGCTGCTTCACTTCCTGGCGCCTTTTTTTCCTCCCGCCCCCAGAGCAATCCCATTGGCCCAGCCCACATCACTCAACCAACAGCATCCTGTTCACAGCACCCGCCCGGCAAACAGGACACTGAAACCCACAAGGGACAAAGAACACTGGTAAATGTCTTCCCCACAAATTTTCCTCAGTCCCTTACATGTGTATGTGGTATCTGTCTCTTTAAGACAGGACAGCAGAAGTGAGTCACCTGGCTTAAAGGACCAATGGAAATGGAGTGATCACACCAGAGGGTGGAGTCCCCTCTCAGGCAGAATCTTCTGGAAACATTGAGTAAGCACATAGAACTGGGGCTCTGCCCCAGAGCAGCCTTTGTGCTGCTTGGAACCTCTGTACCTAAATTTCTCTATTCAATAAATACCTTCCTTGTTCCAACGAGGTCTGAAGTCTCTCTTAATAATTCTGGATGTTAGCCACATAAAATGTATAACACCCCAAGTGAAGGGCAACCGGCAAACACTATGAATTTTTCTACACTGCTGAGGTGAATGGATGACACAAGCTGGAGATGCCAGATTGCCGAATGGAGCAGAAGCCTATTCCCCACACCCAGCACTGTCCAGTAGGTTTGTCTACAGGTGACCAGCCAGCAATTGAAAGCATTTGCCTTTAGGTGTCCTGAGGGTGGCCAAGTTTGTCCTTTAAAATGACCACTGCTTATGAATCTCAGAGTACACCGACCTCAATCCAGCTCTGTTCTCTGCTCCAGTGAGAAGATGAGCTACAGACACAGTGGTGGTCCCACACACTTAGAACAAGATTCCGAAAATGCCTGATGATTGCCTCCATGATTACTTTAACTGGCTTCCTGCCGCTGACTGGCATCTGCACATGCAAAGAATCTGGAAGTAGGAACACATTGGCAAACCAGCCCAATGCTTTTCCATGCTAATTTCCCCATTCGCGTGCCTCCAATGGCCTGAGAAAACTCCCCACATTGCTTATTAAAGGCCTATGCCAACTTAATGCCAACTCATGCCAACCCATGCCCCCCCACCCATCACCTGTCCTTACACTTACCATGGTAGATACCATGGGAAAGCTTTAGGAGCCATGTTGATATGAAGTAAGTTCTAAGTGTTTATACCAGATTTTATTTAAAACAAAACCATTCATAAAAACCCATTCACTACATAAAGCCATCCCTTCAAATACTTAAGCCCTTATATAGGACAAATATTTTATTCAAGTGATTAATCCCTTATAAAAACAACTATTGGACTTCACGGTCCCACTTTGAACCATTTGGTGCTGTCAATGAAACTGTGGAAGGAAAGGCACTCCTCTGTGATAATTGAAGGCAATGCAATCAGTCAGGCAGCAAAAATGCAGTAATGATAACCCTTATCTCAACAAAGTGAAATAGCAAGCCATGGTTTATTTTAACATTCCACACAGCTTTTTCAATGATTTAAAGGGCACAAGTTTTAAATGTATTGAAAGCTTGACATGTGCTTCAGATAGTTGCTTTTGATACTTTTGATAGTTGTTTTTGATGCTTTTGTTAGTCTGACTTGACAGTTATCTTGACAGTTCCAATAAATTTATGCACATTTAACACACCAGGCCCCATTTTACCATCGCGTTGCACCTGTTTTCAGGTGTGAAAACTTGGTAAAGTTGGGCATGAGGCGAGTAGCATGATCCACCTCCACGCCGGTTCCCCCTTTAATAAGGCCTGAAAATGGCCACAAGTGGGACCGCGCCCAAAACGAGCCAACTGCCATTTAAATGCATTTGTCTGCAATTAAATTGACTTAATGGGCTGCATGCCCAACATTACCGGCATTTCCCCCTTTACCACCGCATTCGCCCATCCAGAATCGGCGCAAAACAGACATACTCCATATAAGTCCAATTCGGGCACTCCATCAGTGAGGGTTGGTGAGGAATTAAGTGCCTAGCGTCCAACAGCACTCTGCTTGAGATCGGTAGGGGGATGGGGGGGGGCCGCACCACTCTGATTGAGATCAGTTGGGGGGGGAAGGGGGGTCCACTGCCACTCTGCCTGAGATCAGTGAGGGGGGAAGGGAGGTTCGCTGCCACTCTGCCGGAGGTCAGTGGGGGTAAAGGGGGGGAGGGGCCCACGATCGGTCTTTGTGGCAGGGGTGAGGATAAGGAGGTCAGTAATGTTGAGGGGGTGGGGCAGTGTCTGTGGGAGCCAGGGGAAGGCATTACCCGGCCTGGGAGGGATGTGGCAGGGGAGCCACATTCTATCATTTTTTTTTCTGCGCATGCGCAGTTGGAGGCGCCGATCGGAGCTGCAGGGTTTCAGGCGTGTTAAGCCCCACCCACAGGCTTCTGCAGCACGATTCGGATTCGCTGATATTTTTTCAGGCAGAGTCCATAAGGGGACACCTCAGAATGCGTCTAAAAGTTGGATCTGAAACATCCCCAGTTTCAAGTCCACCCAGCACTTAGAATCAAAGTGGTAAAATAAGGCCCACCCATGTCTACTTTTAGCAATTGCAAAGAGCACTTTACCTCTTCCAAAGGTGGATCTCAAAGGTGTCTGGGACCATATCCGAAGGGGTATCCTATCTTTCCAGAAGAGTACCTCACCTCTCCAAAGGTCTCTACAAAGTTTAGACCTGTTACCTACCAAGTATAATCTGCACACATTGGGCGGAATTTTACCAGCGCGTCCGTCCTGAGGCTCGCAGAACGGAATTCACCGTTGGCCTCGGAAGGGATGTTACAAGCCTTGCCTGAGCAAGGTCATAAAGTACCAGCCATTTTGTTTCCCACTCCTGTATCATGAAGATCAGACATGACTGGATTCAGCTGTTGTTTTTTTTATGGGCAACTGCCTCCATGAAACACACAGGGGCAGCGCCGTTTCGCAGTGGTTAGCACTGCTGCCTCATCGCACCAGGGACCTGGGTTCAATTCCCAGCTTGGGTCACTGTCTGTACAGAGTCTGCATGTTCTCCCTGGTGTCTCCGTAGGTTTCCTCTGTGTGCTCCAATTTTCTCGTGCAGTCCAAATGACATGCTGGTTAGGTGCATTGACCATGCTAAATTGAGTGTACCCGAACAGCAGCCAGAGTGTGGCGACTAGTGGATATCCACAGTAACTTCATTGCAGTGTTAATGTAAGCCTACTTGTGACACTAATAAATAAACTTAAAACTTAAATCCTCCTCAATTCTGTAAATGCCATCTGGTGTCATTCGGTACATTGCAAGATGAGTAAAAGTATTTGAATTTTATTGTGTGCTAAATTCCTAATCAAGGTCATTAATTACATTGCTTTATATCAACATTACCTCATGCAGCACTGCAAGCTGTTCCCATACCATACTTCACACTACATGCAATTAACTACATTTTAATTACTCGCTCTTATTTATTAAAGATGTTATGCATCATTACCCAAGATAATACCACTTTTATGTGAAATAAAATTCATTAGAAATTCAGATAAGTCCTCATAAAACATAACCAGTTTGCAAAAAACTTATCCTGATTCTTAGGTGTCAATAAAGTTCAGATGAACATTAGAAAACATAACACATCTTTACACTAGAGTCATGGGTGTTAATTTTTTTTAATGAGTTCACAAATAGTCTTACATTAACACTGCAGTGAAGTTACTGTGAAAATCCCCCAGCAGTGCCTCTTCGGGTACACCAAGGGAGAATTTAACATAGAACAGTACAGCACAGAACAGGCCCTTCGGCCCACGATGTTGTGCCGACCTTCATCTGAAACCAAGATCAAGCTATCCCACTCCCTACCATCCTGGTGTGCTCCATGTGCCTATCCAATAACCGCTTAAATGTTCCTAAAGTGTCTGACTCCACTATCACTGCAGGCAGTCCATTCCACACCCCAACCACTCTCTGCATGAAGAACCTACCTCTGATATCCTTCCTATATCTCCCACCATGAACCCTATAGTTATGCCCCCTTGTAATAGCTCCATCCACCCGAGGAAATAGTCTTTGAACGTTCACTCGATCTATCCCCTTCATCATTTTATAAACCTCTATTAAGTCTCCCCTCAATCTCCTCCGCTCCAGAGAGAACAGCCCCAGCTCCCTCAACCTTTCCTCATAAGACCGACACTCCAAACCAGGCAGCATCCTGGTAAATCTCCTCTGCACTCTTTCCAGCGCTTCCACATCCTTCTTATAGTGAGGTGACCAGAACTGCACGCAATATTCCAAATGCGGTCTCACCAAGGTCCTGTACAGTTGCAGCATAACCCCACGGCTCTTAAACTCCAACCCCCTGTTAATAAAAGCTAACACACTATATGCCTTCTTCACAGCTCTATCCACTTGAGTGGCAACCTTTAGAGATCTGTGGATATGGACCCCAAGATCTCTCTGTTCCTCCACAGTCTTCAGAACCCTACCTTTGACCCTGTAATCCACATTTAAATTTGTCCTACCAAAATGAATCACCTCACATTTATCAGGGTTAAACTCCATTTGCCATTTTTCAGCCCAGCTTTGCATCCTATCTATGTCTCTTTGCAGCCTACAACACCCCTCCACCTCATCCACTACTCCACCAATCTTGGTGTCATCAGCAAATTTACTGATCCACCCTTCAGCCCCCTCCTCTAAGTCATTAATAAAAATCACAAAGAGCAGAGGACCAAGCACCGATCCCTGCGGCACTCCGCTAGCAACCTGCCTCCAGTCCGAAAATGTTCCATCCACCACCACCCTCTGTCTTCGATCAGATAGCCAGTTGCCTATCCAATCGGCCAACTTTCCCTCTATCCCACACCTCCTTACTTTCATCATAAGCCGACCATGGGGGACCTTATCAAACGCCTTACTAAAATCCATGTATATGACATCAACCGCCCTACCTTCATCAACACACCTAGTTACCTCCTCAAAAAATTCTATCAAATTTGTGAGGCACGATTTGCCCTTCACAAATCCGTGCTGACTATCCCGGATTAATCCGCATCTTTCTAAATGGTCGTAAATCCCATCCCTAAGGACCTTTTCCATCAATTTACCAACCACCGAAGTAAGACTAACCGGTCTATAATTACCTGGGTCATTTCTATTCCCTTTCTTAAACAGAGGAACAACATTTGCCACTCTCCAGTCCTCTGGCACCATCCCCGTGGACAGTGAGGACCCAAAGATCAAAGCCAAAGGCTCTGCAATCTCATCCCTCGCCTCCCAAAGAATCCTAGGATACATTTCATCAGGCCCAGGGGACTTATCGACCTTCAGTTTATTCAAAACTGCCAGTACATCCTCCCTCCGAACATCTATTTCCTCCAGCCTATTAGCCTGTAACACCTTCTCTTCCTCAAAAACATGGCCCCTCTCCTTGGTGAACACTGAAGAAAAGTATTCATTCATCACCTCTCCTATCTCTACTGATTCCATACGCAAGTTCCCACCACTGTCCTTGACCGGCCCTAACCTCACCCTGGTCATTCTTTTATTCCTCACATAAGAGTAAAAAGCCTTGGGGTTTTCCTTGATCCGACCCGCCAAGGACTTCTCATGTCCCCTCCTAGCTCTCCTAAGCCCCTTTTTCAGCTCATTCCTTGCTAACTTGTAACCCTCAATCGAGCCATCTGAACCTTGTTTCCTCATCCCTACATAAGCTTCCCTCTTCCTTTTCACAAGACATTCCACCTCTTTTGTGAACCACGGTTCCCTCACTCGGCCATTTCCTCCCTGCCTGACAGGGACATACCTATCAAGGACACCCAGTATTTGTTCCTTGAAAAAGTTCCACTTTTCATCAGTGCCTTTCCCTGACAGTTTCTGTTCCCATCTTATGCCCCCTAATTCTTGCCTAATCGCATCATAATTACCTCTCCCCCAATTGTAAGCCTTGCCCTGCCGTCCGGCCCTATCCCTCTCCATTGCAATAACAAAAGACACCGAATTGTGGTCACTATCTCCAAAGTTCTCTCCCACAACCAAATCTAACACTTGGCCCAGTTCATTTCCCAGTACCAAATCCAATGTGGCCTCACCCCTTGTCGGCCTATCCACATATTGTGTCAGGAAACCCTCCTGCACACACTGCACAAAAAGTGCCCCATCCAAACTATTCGACCTACAAAGGTTCCAATTAATATTTGGAAAGTTAAAGTCCCCCATGACAACTACCCTGTGACCCCCACACGTATCCATAATCTGCTTAGCAATTTCTTCCTCCACTTCTCTATTACTATTTGGGGGCCTATAGTAAACTCCTAACAACGTGACCGCTCCTTTCCTGTTTCTAACTGCAGCCCATATTACCTCAGTGTGCATATCCCCCTCAAAGTGTTTTTCCGCAGCCGTTAAACTATCCTTGATTAACAATGCTACTCCTCCACCTCTTTTACCAGCTTCCCTACACTTACTGAAACATCTATACCCCGGAACGTCCAACAACCACTCCTGTCCTTGTTCTACCCACGTCTCCGTAATGGCCACAACATCGTAGTCCCAAGTAGCAATCCACGCCCCAAGTTCATCCACCTTGTTCCGGATGCTCCTTGCATTGAAGTAGACACACTTCAACCCACCTTCCTGTCTACCGGTACCCACCCTTGACCTTGATACCTTCCCCAATACCTCACCACCCTCAACACTGACTTCCGGACTACAACTCCTTTTCCCACTCCCCTGACAAATTAGTTTAAATCCCCCTGAAGAGCCGTAGCAAATTTCCCTCCCAGGATATTGGTGCCCCTCTGGTTCAGGTGCACCCCGTCCTGTTTGTCGAGGTCCCACCTTCCCCAGAACGTGTTCCAATTATCCACGTATCTGAAACCCTCCCTCCTACACCATCCCTGCAACCACATGTTTAAGTGCACTCTCTCCCTGTTCCTCAACTCGCTATCACGTGGCACCGGTAGCGTACCAGAGATGACCACATGTTTTGTCTTTGCTCTCAGCTTCCAGCCCAGCTCCCGAAATTCCTGTTTTAAATCCCCGTCCCTTCTCCTACCTATGTCGTTGGTACCAATGTGTACCACGACTTGTGACTGTTTCCCCTCCCCCTTAAGAATCCGGAAAACACGGTCCGAGACGTCACGGACCCTGGCATCCGGTAGGCAACAAACCATCCTCGAGTCTCTTTTGCTGCCACAGAACCTCCTATCTATCCCTCTAACTAACGAGTCCCCAATAACTATTGCCCTCCCGCTCTCCTCCTTACCCTCCTGAGCCACAGGGACGGACTCAGTGCCGGAGATCCTCTCACTGCGGCTCACCACTGGTATGTCGTCCCCCTCAACCGTATCCAAAGCGGAATACTTGTTGCTAAGGGGAACGACCACAGGGGATCCCTGCACCAACTGCTTCTTCCCAGCCCCTCTCACCGTCACCCATCTATTTTCATTCCGCGGAGTAACTGTATCCCTGAAGCTTCTGTCTATGGCCATCTCTGCATCCCTAATGATCCTAAGTTCCTCCAACTCCAGCTCCAGTTCCCTTACACGGTTTTGGAGGAGCTGCAGATGGATGCACTTCTCACAGGTATAATCAGCAGGGACACTGACGTCGTCCCTCACCTCGAACATAGTGCAAGAGGAACATTGCACTGCCTGCACACCCATCCTCTCTAGATACCTTGCCAGTACCAGGTAGAAACAGCAAAAAATGAATTAACTCACCCCTGCTCGCCCTTTCTGCCCAAGCCCTGTGAGCCAAAGCCCTACAGCTTTCACTCTGCCTCCTGCTCACTCTGCTGCCCACTAACGACGCTGCCCGCTCAAATGTGCGGCCTACTTTTAAACCCTCCAAAACCTTCCCAGACTCCTGCTGGGCCTACTTCCTGTTTTGAAAAAAAACCTCCGATTTTTTTACACAAATTTAACTTAAAATAAATAAATAAATGTAGTGAACAAACAAACTGCCTTCTCCTCAGCCTGGTCCTGTGGAACAATGAGGCTGAAAACTGCAAGTTAAGCACTTTTAAACCCTCCAAAACCTTCCCAGACTCCTGCTGGGCCTACTTCCTGTTTTGAAAAAAAACCTCCGATTTTTTTACACAAATTTAACTTAAAATAAATAAATAAATGTAGTGAACAAACAAACTGCCTTCTCCTCAGCCTGGTCCTGTGGAACAATGAGGCTGAAAACTGCAAGTTAAGCACTTTTAAACCCTCCAAAACCTTCCCAGACTCCTGCTGGGCCTACTTCCTGTTTTGAAAAAAAACCTCCGATTTTTTTACACAAATTTAACTTAAAATAAATAAATAACATGGCCAATGCACCTAACTAACACATCTTTCGGACTGTGGGAGGCAACCAGAGAACCCGGAGGAAACCCACACAGACATGGGGAGAACATGCAAACTCAGCACAGACAGTGATCCAAGCCAGGAATCGAACCTGAGTCCCTGGCGCTGTGAGGCAGCAGTGCTAACCAGGGGTGTATTCCCTCAGTATACAATTTTAGCAAAAATTTTGTTTCATACACTCACTGACATTTTGTGACAAAATTATTGAAAATAAATTTCTCCCCTCTATCTGTTGCAATTCAAAAATTCAACATAAATGCTTGATTGAAAATATTACATTAAAATGATCACCATTCAAAAATCTGCTCCTATCTTTAGCTGATAATTTATTTTAGCATATGCAGTAATCACCAAGCCAGGCAATAGCTTCCACAGTGAATAAATGAAGCTCTCAATCCTCCGTTGAATTTTAACCGAGGACAGTCTTCAAATGATGTGAGTTATTGATTGGGGTGCATCACCGCTGCAGTCTGGGTTCCCTGCAAGGCCCCACTGATAATGGATGACACATAATCTGATAAGCATTACTGGATAATAGAAAAGCATTATATTCTTGAATTACAAACAAACTGGGGAAAAAAAGTGTTCTGCTTCATTGAAGTTCTGCACCTGGATTAGAATTATGATTGGACAACTTGCGCTGATGCCTGACACTTGACCATATTTTCTGTAATTTCTCCTGCCTCGCCATTATCTGTGCCTCTGTGTCAATCCTCATATCAAGAAAAGAAACATCTAAAAGCCACAGGCACTGCCACAAAAAAGATTCTTCTTACAGCATGGAAGGATACAGAATGTTGGAGCAATTTGGGGCAAGAAGGTTCCAAAGGGCAAGAAATAGGGGTGAATTTTCCCGCTTTGCCTGCCGTGGGAATTGTAACAGGCGAGGGGCAGACCATGGAAAGGTCCATTGACCTCGGGCGGGATTTTCCGGTTCCAGGGCGAGCTCGGCCGGAAAATCCCGCCCATGGGGTCAGATGAAATAGTTTAGGAGAAAGGTCATGGGGAACCCAAGCATTTGCATAGACCAGTTGGATCGAACATCCTATTTCTGTGCTGTACATTCTTGGAAATTCTATAAACTAGTTGGAAGAATGGCCTTTAATGGAGTATTTGCATGCATATGGATTAGATGGGTGATTGAATGAGAATGGAATAGAGGGATTTATTAGAACAGAGAAGGCAATTGGGAATAAAACTACTGCTTGTGTGGAGAATGAACAGCACCGCAGGATGATTGAGTGAAGCAGCCTATTCCTGTGCGGCAATATGTATGTGGCACATGGGGCTCGTGAAATCAGGTTGCAGCGAAGGATTTGGACTCCATACTTCCAATCTGCAAAACTATTCTTTACAGATTTTTCAGAAATTCCTCGGTGCACCGAAAAGCACTTCGCAAGCAATTAATTACTTTGTGTAAGTGTAGTCGCTGTTATACTATCAAACACAATGTGTTCAGAACAAGGGCAAACAGACAGAAACAAAGACAAGCCATCAGTGAGTCTGTTTTTTAATGGTGCTGTTTGTGGGGTGAGTATTGTCCACAACGCTATGAAAACTCCCCTCTTGTTCGCCGCATAGTGCCAAAAGATCTTTTCCGTCCATTTGAACAGGCGGACAGAGCTTTGTTCAGCGTGCCAAGCACAAAATAAATACCTTGGACACGGCAGCATTCCCTTAGGCGGGCGCTGAACCCACAGCCTAAGTTACACGCTTAATTCCTGAAATGAGACTTCAAGCCACAACTTTCTGACACCGGAACTATTGCTGCTACTGAGCCAAGATGCATCATTAAACAAAGATTTCCAAACGTGAGAAGTCTCTCAACTCACAAGCAGATACCAAAATATGTGTAAAAGAGTATATTACAACTTACTACCATTCTTCCTTAAGCATTCACAGGATGTGGGTGTTGCGGGAGGAGTCGGGGTGGGGGTGTGGTGGTGGTGGGAGAGAGTGGTAGTAGGGTGCGAGTGAATGTTTAAGATGGTGAATCCCCATCAGGATTTCCTACATAAAATCAAAATACTGCAGATGCTGGAATCTGAAACAAAAACAGAAAATGTTGGAAAATCTCAGCAGGTCTGACAGCATCTGTGGAGAGAGAATAGAGTGAATGTTTTGAGTCTGGATGACATTTCATCAGTGCAGCTCCAACCCATGGGTTCCACCCATCATCTTTAAAGGCCTCCAGAGACACTCCAACATTGCAAAAAAGTTGACCCCACATATTTTTCAAATAGCATTTTCTTTAAAAAATATATACACTTATAGATATTTTAGCTTCCCCCTTATTCCCATGTGTGTGTTTTAATAATTTAATTTTGTTATTTACGATAAGTGGGACCGAGATGCAGAAGTTAAGATGACTTGGCAGAGCAAAGTGTGCAGAGGACGTTGAAAGTCTGCAAAGGAATATAGTCTAAGTGAGTGGGCGAGGGTCTGGCAGATGGAGTACAATGTTGGTAAATGTGAGGTCATCCATTTTGGTAGGAATAACAGCAAAATGGACTATTATTTAAATAGTAAAAAATTGCAGCATGCTGCTGTGCAGAGGGACCTGGGTGTCCTTGTGCAAGAATCACAAGGAGTTGGCTTGCAGGTGCAGCAGCTAATTAAGAAGGCAAATGGAATTTTGTCCTTCATTGCTAGAGGGATGGAATTTAAAAACAGAGAGGTTATGTTGCAACTGTATAAGGTGCTGGTGAGGCCACACCTGGAGTACTGTGTACAGTTTTGGTCTCCTTACTTGATAAAGGCTATACTGGCACTGGAGGGGGCAAAGGAGATTCACTAGGTTAATTCCGGAGTTGAGAGGGTTGGCTTATGAGGAGAGACTGAGTAGACTGGGGCTATACTCATTGGAATTCAGAAGAATGAGGGGAGATCTTGTAGAAACATATAAGATTATGAAGGGAATGGATAAGATAGAAGCAGGGAAGTTGTCTCCACTGGCGGGTGAAACTAGAATTAGGAGGCATGGCCTCAAAATAAGGGGAAGCAGATTTAGGACTGAGTTGAGGAGGAACTTCTTCACACAAGGGGTTGTGAATCTGTGGAATTCCCTGCCCAGTGAAGCAGTTGAGGCTATCTCATTGAATGTTTTTAAGGCAAGGATAGCTAAATGTTTGAACAGTAAAGGAATTAAGGGTTATGGTGAGTAGGCGGGTAAGTGGAGCTGAGTCCCCAAAAAGATCAGCCATGATCTTATTGAATGACGGAGCAGGCTCGAGGGGCCAGATGGCCTACTTCTGCTCCTATTTCTTATGTTCTTATTTAGAAGTGAAAAATTCCGTGTATTTTACTTCCTGGCTGGCTGTCTGTGAGGATACTTCAACATGATTGGTTGCTTGCTCTACTTGATAGTATCAATGCTGCTGAATGCCTGACGATCCCCCTTGGCTTGGCATTGGTTTCAAATTAACATCGAGAAAATGGAATTCCACAGCACAGAAATGATCACATTTTTGTGGACTACTTTCTTCAAGGTCAGAGATGAGTGCCATTGCATCACTGCAGACAGTGAAATCTGGCCCAGTGCATCCTTAGCTCCATGTTAGGAGGTACAGAAAGATCTGCAGTGGTATTGCTGAATCATTCGCTCTAATGATTAGATAGGGATCAGCCTTTTTATTAACACTATCACAGTTTTGATGCCTTTCAAACGCTGAGAGAGAAGAGGAAAGCTGTGGCACATGTCAATTTTTCTGACAAGGTGCCACATTGTATTTCGTTTGTTTTACTTTAACATCGGTCCACACAATACCGCATGTCACTTATTGTTCAGCTGGCTTTCATCTTAAACAGACATTGCGTCATCCATTTTAAAGGGCATTGTTCAAAAATCTTTACAAAATTGCTGTAACAGTAAAAGAAGGCTTGTTTTTTTCAAACAGCCTTTATCACAAAATGATTGCTGCTGCGTTTTCTTAATTAGACAAGGAGAACAGCCCGGAGGAAAGTAATTGTGTTAGCAAATTGATAGCAATGATTCAAAAAAAGGTTTTTTATTCTAATATTTAAAAGCTGAATTGATAGACAGCCATTCCTTCAAAGAAATTTATGGTGTACTTTAATTTGGTGGCCTTTTTTTTTGGCGGCACGATGGCACGGTTAGCGCTGCTGTCTTCAGGGACCCGGGTTCGATTCCAGTCTTGAGTCACTGTCTGTGTGGAGTTTGCTTGGGTCTGTGTCTGCTTGGGTTTCCTCCGGTTTCCTCTCACAGTCCAAACATGTGCTGGTTAGGTGGATTGGCCATGCTAACTTGTCCCTTAGTGTCACAAGATGTGCAGGTTAGGAGGATTAGCCATGGTAAATTATGAAGTTACAGAGATAGGGTGGGGGGCTGGGCTTGTATGAGATACTCTTTCGGCAGTCATTGCAGACTCAATGGGCCGAATGGCCTCCTTCTGCACTGTCGGGATTCCATGGTTCTTTTTCTTCCTTTCTTGGTTTTCTAAGCTACGCACATCTTACAGCCAACCTGCTCTGAAGTTTCTGTTAACAAGGACCTGAGCAGGAAAGAGTATTAAGGAATGACTTGCCTCCTGATTTTCCTTTAATCCCCACCTCAGCTCACCCCATAACAGCAGGGCTGAGATCTGCCAGTCTGGCATATTAAAACCAAATAGCACTGTGGATGTCCCCACACAACATCCATTGCAGCGGTTCAAGAAGGTGGCTCAGCACCACATTCTCAAGGGAAATTACTGCTGGGCAATAAAAGTTAGCTTTGCTGGCAATGCCCACATCCCATGAATGAATAAAAAAAGTCTGTGTCCCCCTCACCCCTTGTACAATACCATCACATTGCTTCGTGGGGTGGCGATGACCTTGTGGTGTTATCGCTATTAATCCAGAAACTCAGCTAATGTTCCGAGGATCCGGGTTCGAATCCCGCCACAGCAGATGGTGGAATTTGAATTCAATAAAAAATATCTGGAATTAAGAATCTACCGATGACCATGAAACCATTGTCGATTGTTGGGAAAACCCATCTGGTTCATTAATGTCCTTTAGGGAAGGAAATTACCTGGTCTGGTTTACATGTGACTCCAGAGCCACAGAAATGTGTTTGGCTCTCAACCCCCCGCTGAAATGATTTTGATTTGATTTGATTTGATTTATTATTGTCACATGTATTGGGATACAGTGAAAAGTATTGTTTCTTGCGCTCTATACAGACAAAGTATACCGTTCATAGAGAAGGGGAGAGAGTGCAGAATGTATTGCTACAGTCATAGCTAGGATGTAGAGAAAGATCAATTTAGTGTGAGGTAGGTCCTTTCAAAAGTCTGATGGCAGCAGGGAAGAAGCTGTTCTTACGTTGGTTGGTCTGTGACCTCAGACTTTTGTATCTTTTTCCCGATGACCTGGCAAGCCACTCAGTTGTCAAGAAGGCAGCTCACCACCACCTTCTCAAGGGGAACTAAGGATGGGCAATAAATGCTGGCCAGCCAGCGACGCTCATGTCCCACGAATGAATTTTAAAAATCTACATATTGATTGCTCCAATCTACTGCATCACCATGACATTCTCTCTTTGTTTTTAAAGTATATTTTCTTCTCTGTCTCTGGGGGTGGAATTCTCCTGTCCCGCCTGCCAGGGGAATCGTCGCGGGTGGGGGCGGACCATGCACAGGTCCTGTTGATCTCCAGTGGGATTTTCCGATCTTGGGGCGAGTGCTGCCGGAAAATCCCGCTCCCTCTGTGTCAAATGTGTCGATCCTGTCCAACTGGACAAAAAGATAAACTACTCTGGATTCTTATAAATTTTAGCTTGTTCGGTTCAGTAACAAGAGTGCCCCAGGTGACAAGTACTTTCCCGTCTCGATTCCCCTCCCCCCCTCCCCCCTTTCCAATTGGGAAGTGCTTTCAGTATAAGTGCTTCCCCCTTGTGCCTTGCATAGTTGAGCTTTGATAATTAACTCTGTCTCCAGCCTGCGAAGATTAATCATTCTGTGAAAGGCCTCCCCGCAGCTTCCAATAACCAACATTTTTCAGCAGCGGATGTGCCCCGCTGACGCGAGGAAAGCTTTCTGCAGCGAGATCCTCTGATTGACAGGGGATGGAGATTGGCGTGGCTTTTCTCTCCCGTCAGAAAACAGGATTCACTGTCCCCTTTCCGAATTCTTCACTGGTCAAGTTTACCGTTGATCGGCTGTCTGTGTCTGCGGCTGGCTGAATCAGCCAGAGGTTGACAGGTTATTTTACACAGCTGGATTTTTAGAAGTCTGTGTCCACAAATGGCAATCCTGTAATTTTTTTTTTCTTCATATTTGACAAGGGTTGAATAAAATATGCACTGCACGCACATTGTGTTTGGCATCAATCCTCTCCACCTGAATTTTTTATAGGGAGTAATGAAAATTCAAATTTGCAGATGCATCAAACACAAATAACAGGAATTACAACAGTGCACCCACGCAAAATGGTTCTTTGGGACTGGAGACAAATAGAATTGCTTCACTCTCTTATTGCAGATTAAGTTAGCAAAGTATTTCTGGAGAAGCCTGCCATATAGTATATTACAGCGTCAAACATTTGCCACAGATGTGGCATTACGCTCACAATTCATGAGCAGTGAGGTTCGGCATTCAGTCAGTTCCACCCAGAGGGGTTTCAAGTGGAAATCAGGCTTGGAGAAAAGGAAGGAAAGTCACCCTCGCCACTGACATCCCACCATCTGGCTCAACGTTGACAATGACTGCTGAACATGAGGGACTTCGCAAACCGCACGGGGGAATATATTACAATGCGCGGTCACCACTTATTTTTGTGGGTTTTATATGGAGTTCCAGCTTCACTTAAGCTCTATGACTGGTCAGGCTGGATTTTGTCAGTGGTCCTGATCCCTTCCCAGAAATCTGGTGGCAATCCCCTGCTCCCCACAATTCTTTCAGGGAGCCCAACCAGATTCTGTGACAATCAGGCAACGATGTAAGATCCCGCACCCAAGAGCTGTTGGCCAGTTGGAGGGCCAGAGCCACTGGCCAATTGGAGAGTCAGAGCTACTGGCCAATTGGAGGGCCAGAGCTATTGACCAATTGGAGGACCAGTGCTGCTACCTAATTGGAGGCCAGAGCTACTGACCAATTGGAGGCCAGAGCTACTGACCAATTGGATGGCCCAGAGCTACTGGCCATTTGGAGGGCCAGAGCCACTGACCAATTGGAGGGTCCAGAGCTGCTAGCCAATTGGAGGGCCAGAGCTACTGGCCAATTGGAGGGCTGGAGCTAATGGCCATTTGGAGACCTACTAGTCAACTGGAAGGCCAGCAGCTCAGTGCCCACAGGTGTCCAATGGGCACAGCCCTTGGAAGAAAGTAAGTGGAGTTAAAAGAGTGGACAAAGACATAGCATAAAAGCATGTTAATTGTTGCGGATACATTATCCTCTAGCCACCAATTCTATCACCCTCTCAGGGTGCTCATAACCTCAGCATTCCAGTTGACACTCAACTCTATCCCCTCCAGCATATGAGACTACTTACTTGCACCTTCCTAATATTGCCTATCCCCATCTCTGTTTATGAATATACCTGCTATTGAAATCCGCATCCAAGCTTTTATTACATCCAGATTCGACAATTCCAATGCTCATTTAGCAGGCCCCCCAAGAGGAAGGTACTGTCTTTCCAATGAGACATTAGACTGGATGCCCTGTTTTAAAGAACAGCGGGTGAATTCTACTCATAGTCCTGGCCAATATTTATCCCTCAAACATTGCTGAAAAACAGATTAAGTAATCATTTATCTCATTACTGTCTGTGAGACCTTGTGATTCACAAAGTGGCTGCTGCGTTTCCTACAAAAGTGACTATACTATAAAACTAATTAATTACCTGGAACGTGCTTTGGGATATCTGGAAGTCATGAAGGGCATGAGATAAATGTCTGTATTTCTTTCTTTTTACACCCTCGAGGATGCAGCTTAGTACCTACCTCTTTGACCAAACATTTGGTCGCCTGCCCTTATTCTTAAAGTTTTTTTTATTTGTGTCATAAGTAGGCTTCTACAATAAACTTACTGTGAAAATCCCCTCGTTGTCACATTCCGGCGCCTGTTCGGGTACACTGAGGGAGAATTCAGCACAGCCAATGCACCTAACCAGCATGTCTTTCGGGACTGTGGGAGGAAACCGGAGCACCCGGAGGAAACCCACGGAGATAGGGGGAGAACATGCAGACTCCACATAGACAGTGACCCAAGCCGGGAACCGAACCTGGGTCCCTGGCGCTGTGAGGCAGCAGTGCTAACCACTGTTTTTGACTGATTATGCACCTGTGAAGTGCCCTGGACATGCTGCTATGTTAAAGGTGCCATATAAGTGCAAGTTGTTGTTGTGTTCAACAAAGTCTTGGGCAAAACTTTTCCATTTGAGAAACAGAAGGGCTGTGCATCATTTAATCAGGTCATTCAATGATGTATTTCAACATATCTTACGTGATTACACAATGAATTTGCCAAACTGTTTTCCATTTATTTGCAAATGTTTTTCATAAAACAGTGCTGCTTTAAAACTGAAGTGATATTCTCCTGGATGAAAACATCATTCAGTGACAAACGACGGAATACTGAATTAATTCCGTCTGCAAGGCAGCTCGTAATAAATCAAATGCGAGTTATTTAGTTTTTATCATTGGTAGAATAAATGTGGCGTTCCACAGTGAGTATCCTTTATGTAATGAAAGTGAGTCCATAATATCTATCTGTTTTTTCACTTCTTCATTTTCGATCTGCAGGAAACATTTTGGCTGGATTCTCCAGTCCCGCTGCAGTGGATGGAGATTCATCTGAGCGCCAAATTCTCCGTTCTCTCTGGCAGGGGCATGAGAGACCAGAGAATTCCGGCCTATAGATTTGGATGTTCAAAAGGTCTTCAATATGGTACCTCAAGACAAACTCATGACCAATGCGACTTCTGAACTATGCGTGTGCATATGTGGACATACTCCCATCTTCTTCTGTGGGGAAAAAGATTCAAATGTCTGAGATCACATATCAATCATCTCAAGAACAGCTTCCTCTCTGCTGCCATCAGATCTTTGAATGGGCCTACCTAATATTAGGCTGATCAATCTCTACACCCTAGCTATGACTGTAACACTATATTTTGCACCTTATCCTTTCCTTCCCCTCTATGTACTCCAAGAACAGTATTCCTTGAACGTACAGCGTGCAAGAAACATTATTTTTCACTGTATCCCAATACATGTCACAATAATACATCAAATAAAATTGGGGGGTATCCTAATAGAAGCCTTCAACATTATGAAGGAATTGATAGAGTAGAAATAAATAAGTCATTTCCATTTGCAGGTGTGAGCACAACAAGCCACAAATATAAAATAATCACAAATAAATCCAACAGGGTGTTCAGGAGAAACCTCTTTACCCACAGAGTGATTAGAATGTGGGACTAGCTGCCACATGGAGGAGTTGAGATGAATATATGTATTGAAGGAGTAACTAGATGAAGGCAGGAGAGAAAAATTACCATAAAGATGTCTTGGTGAGGTAAAATTATTTAAGATGGGAGGAGGAAGCACGAGAGGACAGGGGGAATTGGGGGAATCAGATTGAACGAGGGGAGGGCAGGAAGATTCCTCTGCGGATGGGGTATACCCTGGGGAGGGAATGGGGTGTTTAATTGAGGCGGAGGGGGTGGGATTGTGATGGATGTCCCATGTGGGGCTCAATCTGGGTATTTAAAATAGTTACGCTGAAGTTGGAAGTGGCTTTATTTCTTCTAATTGTTTCAGAGTAACTATCGATGTAAAACTAGCAGAACCATCCAAAGGTAGCAACTTAAATCACTTTGTCAAATGGTTCCCATGGCGGCCCAATTGTCCAGGGAAAGTTAGCGCTTGGGAACAAATGCCAGATAAATACTTAACTGGGAACCTCCGAGAGGGATTCCCCAGCGCATCTTTGGGGTACCTCTCAAATCCAATGCCAGGGAGTCAGGAAGGTACGGGACTGTGTAAGAACTCAGAGGGCGGAGAACTGACTTACGTTAGATTGACTAAGACAGGCTTAACCGTAAGTCGCCCACTCCAAAATAAAAATGAATTACATTTTAAGCCATTACAAAAAGGTTCATTTTATCTGTCATTCCCTTGTGGAAAATTGAGGCGAATGTGAATACACTGACTTTGAATAAATCTTCTTTAAAATGGGCTTTGGCCTTGAAATTCTTCTTTCTGCTCTTCTGACAATGACATCAACCCATTCAACAAAAACATAATGGTTGGAATGTACGCTTTAAGTGTAAATGTGTTCGAAGCTCCGGGAATTATTTTTAAGGACATTCACTTCTCAGCATAGTGTAAAACTGCAATGTTTCTCTATACAGCGTAAGTGACCCTTATAGGCCATCAAAATGCATGAATTCATCAAGGGTGGAGACACTTCTGCAGAATCTTTTTCTACAAGGTTGTAAACAAGAGTAGAGGAATTGCAACGCCACGTAAATAAGGTGTGCAGTCACATCCAGTCTTCCAATCTGACTGAGACTCCACATCAGGGCCTGGATTTTCCAGTTTCCCCAACCCCCCACAAAGTCAAGGGCTGCCTCTCCAAATTCATAGAATCCTACAGTGCAGAAGGAGGCCATTCGGCTTGTTGAGTCTGCACCGACCACAATCCCACCCAGGCCTGATAGTCCCCCTGACACTAAGGAGCAATTTCGCATGGTCAATCCACCTAACCCGTACATCTTTGGACTGTGGGAGGAAACCAGAGCACCCGGAGGAAACCCCCACAGACACAGGGAGAATGAGCAAACTCCACACAGACAGTGACCCGAGGCCAGGAATCGAACCCAGGTCCCTGGCTCTGTGAAGCAGCAGTGCTAACCACTGTGCCACCATGCCACCCAGGAGTACAGGTGCACATCGTGGAAGTTTTCGAATGAGGTATCTGCCCATCTCAGATAGACATAGAAGACCCTCGGGCAATACTTCGAAGAAGAGTAGGAGAGTTCTTCCTGGCATTCTGGTCAATATGTTCCCCTCTCTACATCACTAAAATTGCTTGTAAGTACTTGGTGTGCGCAATAAAAACTGAAGGTGCTGGAAAAGCCCAGCAGGTCTGGCAGCATCTATGGAGAGAGACATAAAGTGGAATATTCCCATCTCACCCGCCACGGGAATCTTAGAGGGCTGGACACGGACGAAGCAGAGGTCTATTTACCTCGGGCAGAATTTTCCAGCCTTGGGACGAGCGCGGCCGGAAAATCCCGCCCACAGAGTTAACTCTTCTCTTTCCACAGGTCCTGCTGAGTTTTTATTTCAGATTCCCAGAATCTACACAGTACTTTGCTTCAATTTTGCTGTGTGCAAATTGGCCTCTTGTCTCTTGAAGATATAGAAGCAACTACAAAGTGCATACAAAGTGAGGCAATCTCGGGCATTCTGAAGTTGTGAACAGTGATATATAAAGGCAAGGCTTTTTTTCCTCTTGTTTCTTTGCAGTCTTGTCAATTAAAGAAACACTTAAAATGACTGTGATCTGAAGTGCTAGGTACAATTCACACGCACAGCAGGCTCCAGTACAAACATGTGCAGGATGGTTATTGTAGAAGCTATTAACATCTTCACGTGCAACGCACAGATAAATATGAAAAAGAATCTAGAGGGGCACTTTGTAAGACACAAGTTCCAATTTGGATCATATTTTAACTGGCTGGCACAGTTAAATTGATGCTTCACAGTACTGCAGGAAAACTTCATTGAATTGAATCCCTGGGGATACGCCTTCAAATTCATGTTAAGCGGAGCTCCGTGATGGCAAGGAGACCCTATTCCCACATGAGTGCATCCCTATGTAACCCGATATGTCCACCAAATGTGCTCTATGTTAAAAACAACTGATTCAAATGCCAAAAATTTTAAAAAGCAGTAATATATGTGATTTGTCTTTATTCAATTAGATCACACTTGACGTATGAGGAGCGTTTGAGGACTCTGGGTCTGTACTCGGTGGAGTTTAGAAGGATGAGGCAGGGATCTCATTAAAACTTACAGACTATTAAAAGGCCTGGATAGAGTGGACGTGGGGAAGATGTTTCCATTAGTGGGAGAGACTAGGATCCGAGGGCACAGCCTCAGAGTAAAGTTCTTTAGAACCGAGATGAGGAGGAATTTCTTCAGCCAGAGGGTGGTGAATCTATAGAATTCATTGCCACAGAAGGCTGTGGAAGCCAGGTCATTGAGTGTATTTAAGACAGGGATAGATAGGTTCTTGATTGGTAAGGGGATCAAAGGTTACGGAGAAAAGGCGGGAGAATGGGGTTGAGAAACTTTTCAGCCATGATTGAATAGCGGAGCAGACTTGATGGGCTGAATGGCCTAATTCTGCTCCTATATCTTATGGTCTTATGAATTTGCAAAATGGCGGTGTGGCAGATCGCCAATGTTGTTGCTTTGGTGTTTTTGTGCAGCATGGCAAAATTCAGGAATATCCCTACGGCCTTTGCAGCATCGGCTAAGAGAAACAGGCAGGCGGGCAATTTGGGCTTTCACCAGGCTGTTCACGGTCATGATCCTCCTTGGGTTCCTTGGTAGAAGAATGGACTACATCATTGATGGCATCATCCATCAACACCCTTTGTGTATTGTACAGCACTGTCTATCTTCATGCAAGTCTCCATGGTTGTCTCTGCTGGAATTTCAATGACAGCTTCCCGCAACCCAACACAAAGTGCCTCACTGTTAGCTTGGCTGGCCTCAACCTGCTCCAGCTTGTTTTCAAAGCCCTGTGCAGGTGTAACCTGTTTCAACTCAGCATGGTGGAAAAAAGTTCACCATTGTGGCATCGATTACAATCTTCCCTATCTTTTTAGTCATGAATATGGCCTCTGGTACAGTTGCTTCTCATCAATGGCCTCAATGATGTGAGAGAACCGCTGTGTTAGTAGTGGATCTCCAGGTTCCTAATCACCCCCTGGTCCACTGGCTGGAGCTTGGCCATGGTGCTGGGGATAAGGAACATCAGCTTCATGCTCTTGAGGCCACAGATGTCAGGGTGTGTGGGGAAGTTGTCTGTAATAATGACAATCTTCCTTTTCTTTCGCTGATATGCTTTGCCCGATTTCCTAATCCACACCTCAAAAATACTGGTGGTTTTCCTAGCCTTGTACTGCATGGACGGTCTCTTGACATTCGTGAGACAACATGGTCTCCTGGATTTTCTTATCACAAGAAGAAACAGCTTTTCGGGGTCATTCAACCATAGCAGCGACATGTTCCTTGCCTCATTTTCCACCATTGCATATTTCACTGTTAAACATCAAAGTGCAGTCGAGTAAAAAACACTAAAATGGTCCAGTTACATCTGGACTCAAGATGTGGGTGAGACCATTTTGGAGCCAATCATCTTTCATTGCTGCCGTAAGATGGCAACCTCATTGCTTACACCGCAGAGGACAATACCGTGCCTTCTCTTGAATCAGTCCAGGCATTTGTCACTGCAGGTGAACTCCATGTGATCCAATTTCTTTGCCAGAGCAAGTTCCCTTTCCTGCAGGATTAGATTCATCACCTGATGAAGGGGCAACGCTCCGAAAGCTCGTGCTACCAAATAAACCTGTTGGACTTTAACCTGGTGTTGTGAGAGTACTTACTCTGCAGGATTAGACTAGAGGTGGGAACATTCTCTGCTTGTGCTGTCTTGAATCAGGTCAGTAGAAATTCCTCAATGTTGGGATAGGCAGTTTAGTTTATGAATTGATTTTATTAATGTTACGGGTAGATTTACCATTAACACTGCAATGAAGTTACTGTGAAAATCCCCTAGTTGCCACACTCCGGCACCTGTTTGGGTAGACTGAGGGAGAAGTTAGCATGGCCAATGCACCTAACCAGCACGTCTTTCCTACTGGGAAGAAACCGGGGCATCTGGAGGAAACCCACGCAGACACGGGGAGATTGTGCAGACTCTGCACAAACTGACCCAAGCCGGGAATCGAACCCAGGTCCCTGAGCTGAGAGGCAGCAGTGCTAACCACTGTGCCACCGTGCCGCAATCGTTCTCATCCTGTTCCTTACTGGGGAGAATGCCAGCTTGTTGAGCTGTTCCAAGATGTTTGCCTTGTATTTCAGGATGGTGGACCAACCTACAAGCAGAATCTCCCATTCCTTTGCACTGTTTGTTTTGCATCTTGCGGCATGGTTTTGCCCTTGCTGTACCAACTTCACCTTCTCTCCAGTTGGCAACACGTTTAACTTTATCCCTGATTGAGCCAGACTCAAACGTTTTGCACACCGTTCACAGGGCGATCTCAAAATCGAATGATGGCTGTTCCAGCGCATCAGGACTTTGAGCTCTTGTGATGGTATGAGACAGGAACTTTCAAAAGTTGACTGGGGGAGTCTGTTGGCAGGCAAAGGGACGTCGGGTAAGTGGAAGGCTTTCAAAAGTGTGTTAACCAGGGTTCAGGGTAAGCACATTCCTTTTTGAGTGAAAGGCGAGGCTGGTAGAAGTAGGGAACCCTGGATGACCCTTGAGGCCCTGTTCAAGAAGAAAAAGGGGGCATATGACATGCATAGGCAGCTGGGATCAAGTGGATCCCTTGAAGAGTGTAGAGGGTGTCGGAGTAGAGTTAAGAGAGAAATCAGGAGGGCAAAAAGGGGACACGAGATTGCTTTGGCAGATAAGGCAAAGGAGAATCCAAAGAGCTTCTACAAATACATAAAGAGCAAAAGAGTAACTAGGGAGAGAGTAAAGCCTCTTAAGGATCAACAAGGTCATCTATGTGCGGATCCACAAGAGAATCTATGTGCAGATCCACAAGAAATGGATGAGATCCTAAATGAATATTTCTCATCAGTATTTACATGTTAGAGAACCTGGGGAAATAAATAGTGATGTCTTGAGGAGTGTACATATTACAGAGAAGGAGGTGCTGGACGTCTTAAAGTGTATGAAGGTAGATAAATCCCCGGGACCTGATGAACTGTATCCCAGGAAGTTGTGGGAGACTAGGGAGGAAATTGTGAATTCCCTAGCAGAGATATTTGAATCATCGGCAGCCACAGGTGAGGTGCCTGAAGATTAGAGGGTGGAAAATGACTTTCTTTAAGAAGGGCACCAGGGAAAAGTCTAGGAACTACAAGACAATGGGCCTAATGTCTGTAGTGGATAAGTTGTTAGAAGGTATTCTAAGAGACAGGATCTACAGGCATTTAGAGAGGCAAGGACTGATTCGGGAAAGTCAGCATGGCTTTGTGAGTGGAAAATCATGTCTCGTGAATTTGATTGAGTTTTTTGAAGGAGTAACCAAGGAAGTAAATGAGGGCGATGGTGTCTACATGGACTTTATCAAGGCCTTTGACAAGGAACCACTGCATGGTAAGTTGTTGCATAAGGTTAAATCTCATGGGATCCAGGGTGAAGTAGCCAATTAGATACAAAATTGGCTTGACAGAAGACAGAGGATGGTTGTAGAGAGTTGTTTTT
The DNA here is from genome assembly GCF_964213995.1 of Mustelus asterias. Lineage (NCBI taxonomy): Eukaryota > Metazoa > Chordata > Chondrichthyes > Carcharhiniformes > Triakidae > Mustelus > Mustelus asterias. The sequence goes on along the minus strand of NC_135801.1, from coordinate 21,340,320 downwards.
CAAACTGGAGGCCTATGACCAGCGGTGTGCTTCAGGGATCGATGCTGGGTCCACTGTTATTTGTCATTTATATTAATGATTTGGATGAGAATTAAGTTTGCAGATGACACCACGGTTGGTGGCATAGTGGACAGTGAAAAAGGTTATCGAGGATTGCAATAGGATCTTGATCAATTGGGCCAGTGGGCTGATGAATGGCAGATGGAGTTTCATTTAGATAAATGCAAGGTGATGCATTTTGGTAGATCAAATCAGTGCAGGATTTACTCAGAGCATTGGGGACAGTTATAAAACAAAGAGATCTAGGGGTACAGGTTCATAGCTCCTTGAAAGTGGAGTCACAGGTGGACAGGGTGGTGAAGAAGGCATTTGGCATGCTTGGTTTCATTGGACAGAACATTGAATACAGAAGTTGGGATGTCTTGTTGAAGTTGTACAAGACATTGGTAAGACCACACTTGGAATACTGTGTACAGTTCTGGTCACCCCAATATAGAAAGGATATTATTAAACTAGAAAGAGTGCAGAAAAGATTTACTAGGATGCTACCGGGACTTGATAGTTTGAGTTATAAGGAGAGGGTGGATAGACTGGGACTTTTATCCTTGGAGCGTAGGAGGTTTAGGGGTGATTTTATAGAGGTCAATAAAGTAATGAGGGGCTTAGATGAGGTGAATAGTCAATATGAGGCAACAGTGCTAACCACTGTACCACCTGGGTGGCACAGTGGGGAGCACTGTTGCCTCATAGCTCCAGGGATCCAGGTTCGATTCCTGGCTTGGGTCACTGTCTGTGTGGAGTTTGTACATTCTCCCCTTGTCTGCATGGGTTTCCTCCAGGTGCTCTAGTTTCTTCCCACAGTCCAAAGATGTACAGGTTAGGTGAATGGCCATGCTAAATTGCCCCTTAGTCCCAGGGGGACTAGCAAGGGTAAATGCATGAGGTTATGGGGATAGGGCCTGGTTGAGATTATGGTCCGTGCAGACTCGATGGGCTGAGTGGCCTCCTTCCGCAATGTAGGATTCTATGATTCTATCTTTTCCCGAAGGTAGAGGAGTCTAAAACTAAAGGCCATACGTTTAAGGTGAGAGGGAAGAGATACAAAGGGGTCCAGAGGGGCAATTTTTTAACACAGAAGGTGATGAGTATCTGGAACCAACTGCCAGAGGCAGTAGTAGCTGCGGGTACAATTTTGCCTTTGAGTAAGATGGATATAGAGGGATATGGACCAAATGCGGGCAATTGGGAATAGCTTAGTGGTAAAAACTGAGCGGCATGGACAAATTGGGCCAGTGGACCTGTTTCCATGCTGTAAATCTCCATTACTCTTGTCTCATTAGTCAGTGTGATTACTTGACAAGGTTAGACATGATCAATTAATCGGAGTTACGTGTGCAGAAGTCCAAGTTATCATGGGCACCATTCTGTGCGATTTGCTATTCTGCCAGCGGGTAGCGGGTATGGTTGACAGCTTGGACAAAACCGGAATTTTCTGTCAACAGAGTTCAACTCATCGTAATTTCGCTGCATTTTCATCTTGCTGTCATTTATTTATTTGGCTCGATTCTGAAAAAGCCGCACGTTTTCTTGGAACAAACAGGTCTCAGCAATTTCAAATCAGTGTGAACTCACCCGTAACGGGTGAAGAAAAATGCAGCTTAAATTTGCTTTATCTATTGAACTCATTAAGATGACAGTGCCTGAAAATAGAACATTTTTAATCAAATGACAGCCTACACATATCCGTGTGAAGTTTGCTTTGGCACGTGGTATTACTTAAATATTCATGCACCTGCTGCATTAGTTACATTATTTCCACTGTCTGTTGCAGCTTAAAAAATCTCAGGGTTCCAGTAATCATTAAATATCAGTGCAGTGTACAGCTGGTCACTAATGCATCTTGAATCATACTTGTCAATGCATCTCTCGAAATCAGATTTCCATTTCATTTTGCCTCTTTTCCATTGACCTTTCATTTCAAAATAGCTGAGTAATTATTCCATCGACAATTACCAACAGCATTTCAACATCATCTGCCACTGATACCCCAAAATTATAGAATCATAGAATCCCCATGGTGCAGAAGGAGGCCATTCGGCCCATCGAGCCTGCACTGACCACAATCCCACCCAGGCCCTCTCTCCATAACTCCACACATTTACCCTGCTAATCCCCCTGTCACTAGAGTCAATTTAGCATGGCCAATCAACCTAACTCGCACACCTTTAGACTGTGGGGGGGCAACCGGAGCACCCGGAGGAAACCCATTAAGACATGGGGCGAAAGTGCAGACTCCGCACAGACAGTGACCCGAGGCCGGAATTGAACCCAGGTCCCTGGCGCTGTACCACCGTGCTGCCCCAAATTGATAAGAACAAAGGACAGCTTCATACATTTGGTGAATCCATACTCGCAGCAAGTGACATTACACTGCGAGTAACTTAAATTATGCAAAGGAGTTCTTCCAATGCTTAATTTCTTTAATTGATCATGCTTTTCTTTTGGTGTGTGTACAACTTTATATTTCATCAGATTTTAAATTAGATATGTAAGACAGAGAGAAGCTGACACTGCAGCACTTTGACATCTCCCGGATTACAGCTATTTTCTACATGCCTGTACAATAAGGATATTTTAGAATACCCTATTGGAGTGAAGGACTCCCCACTATTTTTCCATTGTGAAGTGCGCTGTAAAGATTGTTTTAAATTGGTGGTAAATTTAGATAACTATTCCCTTCAAGACCACTCATTCTTCCTTGCAGTGAAGGGCCAGAAACTGAACAATGTACTCCAGATGGGCTTTAACTGAGGCTCTCAACAACTGGACCATAACCTCCTCCTTTTTTCATTCCTTTTTGTACCCAGCTTTTTGTACAACACCTCTATTTTCTTAGGAGGCTAAGGAAATTTGGCAGGTCTACCACGACTCTCACCAGTTTTTACAGATGCACCATAGAAAGCATCCTTTCTGGTCCTTGGGTATGGCTCCTGCTCTGTCCAAGACCGCAAGCAACTACAAAAGATTGTGAGCGTAGTCCAGTCCAGCATGCAAACCAGCCTCCCATCCATTGACTCAATCTAGACTTCCCGCTGCCCCAGAAAGACAGCCAACAAAATCTAGGAACCACGCACATCGGATATTCTCTCTTCCACTTTCTTCCATCAGGAAAAAGATACAAAAGCCTGAAATCACATACCAACCCATTCAAGAACAGCTTCTTCCCTGCTGCCATCAGACTTTTGAATGGACCTATCTTATATTAAGTTGATCTTCCTCTAGACCCTGGTTATGACTGCAACACTACATTCTGCACTGTTTCCTTTCCTTCTCCCCATGTACTCTATGAACAGTATGCTTTGCCTGTATAGCACGCAAGAAACGGTACTTTTCACTGTATCCCAATAGATGTGACAATAATAAATCAAATCAAATCAAATTGTATAGATCCTTGCTTTCTGTCTATTGGCTCACAATCAGTTACCAACTGTCAAGAAGTTGTGATGAAAGAATTTGATAAAAGGGAATTTGTGAAGAAGACAAATGGACTGAGGGCTTTGATATGCGGATTAGCCCAGCAACACATAAACAGATATTTACCTAAGCAAAGTGGATAACAATAGGGCATAGAATTATACGAGTTAAAGACACAGATGATAAGAGTTTAAAAGAGAAAATAAGGATGAATGTTCACACTTATATGCTAAAAGAGGAGTGAATGTAAGAAGTGTAATTTAATTAGGGGCTTCTAAGGCAAGTAGTTCAGTTAAGACAAGAAAAAAAAGCAGTATATCAGTGGCATGATTCATTCTATAAGTGGAGTAGAGATGATGTAGGCCAAGATCTTAGCCACATTGGATGTTGTTTTCTCTCCCAAAACAAGCTTTTGCTCAGGGACTTCTGATGAGTAAATCGCTACTCTCAACCAGAAGTTTCCCAAAAGAGAAACAATTCAATTCTGATGATTATTGTTGGATTTTGCTCATAGTGTTAAAACCAATGGGATGTTGTTTCGGGAAGGTATATCTCTGAATGTAGGGAAGTAGAGGGAATTTAAAACCAATGGGATGTTGTTTCGGGAAGGTATATCTCTGAATGTAGGGAAGTAGAGGGATTTTAAAACCAATGGGATGTTGTTTTGGGAAGATATATCTCTGAATGTAGGGAGGTAGAGGGATTTGGAATGGGTCAATTTAAGTATATTGTAGCCATTGTTGTAGTGTAGTGCAAATGTTTCCTTTATTGGTGCATTTTTAATTTTTTAATAAACATTTATTTTTGTTGAATTATGACATCAAGGCCTGCAGCTTCCTCACTGGTCTTCATCTCTTTCTTCACGTTATAGAAATTGCAAAACAAACAGTTAGGAACTGGTATTTTGAGTTTCACTTCAGGGATTTGGAATACCCTAGCATTTAACATCGGCAGGGATTTGAACACTAACCCGTATCAATAGGTTACCTCCCTTTCCATGTACTCCTACTTTTTAAAATAATCTTTTTAAAAAAATAATCTCTCCTACAGAACTTTACTTAATGACTTCTGTAATTCCATAGATATAACAATTTTAGACACTTCCCCATCCACCATGGTGGTGACCTCAAAGATTTCAAACAAATTAATTAGATATGAACTGCCCTTGACAAATCCACATTGACTCAATCAGCTCAGGCTTGTTTAAATTCTCTGTCACAGTGTCCTCTTCATAACATCAACATGAATGCAGTCCCATTGACAAACCAATGCCTGGATTAGCAAAGCTGAGTAAATATAGCAGGAAGCGTTCTGACTCTGACACTGGAGTCCTAAAATAATTGATATATAAACACCAACCGTAGTTGTGCAATAAATGCTCCCTATGTGTTATCTGTCTCAGGGATACCACACAGCAGCTCTGTAACGAGTCCTCAGAGGCAGAAGTCCCTTCACCAAAATCCCTTTATTTACAAGTCTGACAACAGCACACAGAGTGCTTTCAGTTAGCAGGCTACACTAGGAGTCCCAGAGGAACTGACACTCTGGTTAAGTACTAAGCAAGAGGCTCCCTGCTTGGTCCATCAATTTGGCCCTTAATCAGGGAGTTCATATTCCAACAGGCCAATGTCAATTACCTGATTAAAGTCATTACAAGCTCCTGCATCATTCAATATAGTAGTCGTAATTATCTGTGGGTAGGTGTGGGACAGAAATTGAAGAGTAAAGGATGGCGGTCTTTGCCACATTTCCTTGACTCCATTTAAACATGCCAGAACAGACTTTGGATGGCATGGTGGCACAGTGGTTAGTACTCTTGCCTCACAATGCCAGGGACCTGGGTTCGATTCTGGCCTAGTGTGGAGTGTGGAGTTTGCACATTCTCCCTGTGTCTGCATGGGTGCTCCAGTTTCCTACCACATTTCAAAGGTGTGCGGGTTATGTTGATTGGTTGTGCTCAATTACCCCTTAGTGTCAAGGCCATTAGCAGGTTAAATATGTGGGGTTACGGGGATAGGGCCTGGGTGGGATTGTTGCCGGTGCCAGCTTGATGAGTTGAATGGCTTCCTTCTGCACTGTAGGGATTCTATGAAGTAGCAGTGTCTGGGGAGGACCTTGAGGCTGCAGATTGTCTGTAACAGATTTGAAGCCTTTAATACATGGTTTTTCCAAGGGGCTCATAATGCCTCAGTGCAGACAGGAACCCTCTCACATGCAGTGTCAGGTACAATTCTGTTCTAAATTATGGAGTTGCAAGAACAGCAAATTTTGCCTTCACAATCTGAAAATTTGCAATCAGAATGGGTAGTGGAGTGGGGTGGAGTGGGGTGGGGTGGGGGGTGGCAGTATATATTCTATTAGCATCTGCAGCTCCACTGGAATTTAGTGTGCAATGGGTATAACTTCGGGGAGGCAGTGGCGTAGCGGTATTGTCACTGGTCCAGAGAGCCAGAGCAGGATCTGGAGACCTGGATTCAAATCTCACCACAGCAGAAGGTGAAATTTGAATTAAAACTGGAATTAAGAATCTACTGATGACCATAAAACCATTGCTGATTGTTGTAAAAACCCATCTAGTTCACTAATGTCCTTTAGGGCAGGAAATCTTCCATCCTTACCTGGTCTGGCCTATATGTGACTCCAGACCCACAGCAATGCGGTTGAATCTCAAATGATGAATGCAATAGAGGGCAGTTAGGGATGGGCAATAATTGCTGGCCCAGCCAGCAACACTTTCATCCTGTAAAAATGAATAAACTCTGGTTTATGCCTCCCTCCCATTCCAACACCTATATTGGAACGAGTTTTGGGCCGAAATTTAACCATCCCATTATAGAGTAATATTGAGGTCCCAAGGACAAATAGAAGCAGATAAGTGTTTCCCAAGAAATCTGCAGTCATAAGATGAAATCTGCACTGGTGTTGGTGCACCTGTAATGATGAATTCATTAACCCCACCATTCCAGCTGGAAGACTGCACTTGCAGGGAATGCAAGTTGGAGATAGGGCTTGAAAATTGAGTCACAGGTGGACAGAGTGGTGAAGAAGGCTTTCGTCATGCTTGGTTTCATTGGTCAGAACATTGAATACAGGAGTTGGGACATCTTGTTGAAGTTGTTCAAGACATTGGTAAGACCACACTTGGAATACTGTGTACAGTTCTGGTCACCCTATTATAGAAAAGATTTTATTAAACGAGAAAGAGTGCAGAAAAGATTTGCTACCAGGACTTGATGGTTTGAGTTCTCAGGAGAGGCAGGATAGACTGGGGCTTTTTTCTCTGGAGTGTACGAGGCTTAGGGGTGAACTTATAGAGGTCTATAAAATAATGAGGGGCATAGATCAGCTAGATAGTCAATATCTTTTCCCAAAGGTAGGGGCGTCTAAAACTATAAGGCATAGGTTTAAGGTGAGAGGTGAGAGATACAAAAGTGTCCTGAGGGGGCAATCTTTTCACACAGAGGGTGGTGAGTGTATGGAACAAGCTGCCAGAGGTAGTAGTAGAGGCGGGTACAATTTTGTCTTCTAAAAAGCGTTTAGACAGTTACATGGGTAAGATGGGTATAGAGAGATATGGGCCAAACGCGGGCAATTGGGACTAATTTAGGGATTAAAAAAGGGGCAGCATGGACAAGTTGGGTCGAAGGGCCTGTTTCCATGCTGTAAACCTCTATGACTCGATAATCCAGCCATGTCGATTCTGCGGCCTGAGCTTCCTTGCAGTAAAACACATAGCCATTCCAAGGACGGTGTTTCTGTTGTTACACGCAGTAACCTTTGAAAAATTGCCAACATACAGTGGCAAAAATGAAACAGTAGTGTTTTCTTCATGACGGTATCTGAGTCAGTAACTTCAAAGGTTAGCAAGGCCTTATAGCCAAAATCAGTGCCCGCATCAGAATTAGAAACCACAGACAATAAATCCTGGAACAAGAAGATGTTGTTACCTAATCCAGTACCAACAACCCAAAGCACATCCACAGTGAAGACAGATGTCAAAGGTGTGCATCATAAATCAACATTTTATCATGTAGGAATGCAAAAGCATAGCATGAGATTTTTTAATGGTAATCTGATGAGTGTTGATTAATGACTGTGACCTTATCAGTGCAAATTTAGCTAGCTAATGATAATCCACAACTGGCTTCTGGGAATAACACTTGCAATATCTGCACAGTAACCTCAACCCACCAGCACTAATTAATAGCATTCATTCTATGCAAATTTGGTGTAGATAGGACAAGGGAAGGAGGCATCTTTGATAACGTCTCAAACTACTGCTTCAGAAAAATATGAAGTAATGAAAATCTTCCCGAATTTATTATCACAATGTACAAAATGTCAGTAGGACTGGGTAAGGTAAGCAAGGAATATAGATGAAGCTTGTTTACCATTGATCCGCACTCAGTAATTTATCACCAGTGATAAACTAAAACCAATGAATCTGAGCATGGATTTCTTAATTTCTCTAATTTGTCTAGCGATCAGAATTTAGGGCCAAAGGCAAAATACTGCCACCAAAAATGAAACCTTTAACTCATAGATCAAGCAATAATATAATTGACCCAAAATAAAGCAGTGACGAATGTACAACTGAACAAAGAACAAAAAACAAGAACAAAGAACAGTACAGCACAGGAACAGGCCCTTCGGCCCATAAAGTCTGTGCCGACACAGATGCCTCTCTAATCTAATATTTTCTTGCCTCTTCGTGGTCCAAACCCCCTATTCCCTGCCTATTCACGTGTCTATCCAGATGCCTCTTGAATGTTGTTGTAGAATCTGCTTCCACCACCTCCTAACCGCTTCCAACACAATCCAAGACCGCAGGAAACGACAAAAGGTTGTGAGTGCAGCCCAATCCATCACGCAAACCAACCTCCCATCCATTGACTCTGTCTACACTTCCCGCTGCCTTGGCAAAGCAGACAGCATAATTAAGGACCCCATGCACCCCGGACATTCTCTCTTCCACCTTCTTCCGTCAGGAAAAAGATACAAAAGTCTGAGGTCACGTACCAACCGACTCAAGAACAGTTTCTTCTCTACTGCCATCAGACTTTTGAATGGACCTACCTTGCATTAAGTTGATCTTTCTCTACACCCTAGCTATGACTGTAACATTACATTCTGCACTCTCTCGTTTCCTTCTCTATGAACGGTAGGCTCTTCTGTACAGCACGCAAAAAACAATACTTTTCACTGTATGCGAATACATGTAACAATAATAAATCAAATCAAATCAAATCCTCCAGCAGCACGTTCCAGGCATTCACCACCCTGAGGGCACCATAAACAATTTACACAACGCACCCAAGGTGTCCAACCAAAGCAAGATAAAGGAGGTGGCTATTCAATTAATGATCATAATGTTTGTACAATTATTGGTGTGGGATCATCCATCTGGAAAACACACAGGACTCTGGGAGAAAACAGAACAATGTAATTAGATGCAGATTGTTCTAGCAAATGAACAGTACACTCACGATGGGTGGAACGTCCCCTTGCTGCTCTGGAAACCTCTACAGCATTGGGAAAAAGCTAGCAAACATCTCATGGAAGCATATCTTTCAATGCGCTCGACAGTTTCGAGTAAGTATCTTGCGGCATGGTGGCGCAGTGGTTAACACTGGTACTTCACAGCGCCAGGGACCCAGCTTGGGTTACTCCCTGTGCAGAGTCTGCATGTTCCCCCCCCCCGCTTCCCCCGTGTCTGCGTGGGTTTCCTCCGGGTGCTCTGGTTTCCTTCCAGAGTCCGAAAGACATGTTGGTTAGGTGCATTGGCCATGCTAAATTCTCCCTCAGTGTACCCGAACAGGCGCCAGAGTGTTGCAACCAGGGGGTTTTCACAGTAACTTAATTGCAGTGTTAATGTAAGCCTACTTGTGACTAATAAATTTCAAATCATAATGAAAAGCAAACAAAATGTAAAAGTATGAATATTGTAAAACCAAATACTGTATCCAGGTTTAATAATGTCAAGTGTGAGTCTTATGACACAAATGTGTGATATAATTCTAATAAAAATTTCTTGTAAGGTCAGATCATCAGCATTTCCATTAGACGAAGCAGACACACAATTCAGAGTTATCCCGGTCACAGTGCCACATGAACCATTAGTACTGGGAAGTACCCCTGTCATTGAAATACCTCCCGGAGTTCCTTTTCTAAGTGGTTTGAAGAAGGAAGATTCAAGACGTGGACAAAGTGCGAATAAGTTCCAACCACCGTCACACGCCGCCCCCCCGCCCCCCCCCCTCTCCGCCGCCCCCGATTTCATGGGAAAATGATAGGTTACACAAAAGGAATTTAGAATAAGCAATTAAAGACCTCACAATGCACAATGCATCAAAACTTGAAAAGACTGTCCGATTTATGTAACAATCAGTACAGGCAGGCACACAAGATTTTGCAAAGTTCCCTATTCATGGCTTGCAATATGGTTCTGGAATTCTGCTTGACAGTGATTCAGTACATTTTATGGATTGGTTTAAACCAATATTGGGGCTGATTTACTATATGCTGTCACTGTTGGTTTAGTTGACAAAACACTTCTGCAGCTGGGAATGACTGTGTAATGAATTAGCATACGTTCAGATTGCCCGGTCTCAGTGAGATTGATTGCAATCTGACTCCTCTGGAAAACCTTCTACAATTTGATCTGGAAACCCATTAAGCATGATAGGGACTTCCTGGCTGACAGCATCAAATCCTCCCACACTGCACAGATTTGGAGCAGTAAAGGAAGTCATTTGTGCTCAAGAAAGCCATATTATTCTGTGTTCTCAGTCTACATGCACCACGCCAGAAGAAAATAAAGTACAAACTTCCAAGAAGAGTGCCAAGAAAGTCCAGAAGAAGTTTTTAAAGTTTATTTGTTAGTGTCACAAGTAGGCTTACATTCGCACTGCAATGTGAAAATAGTCATCACGCTCTGGCACCTGTTCGGGCACACTGAGGGAGGATTTAGCATGACCGATGCACCTAACCAGCACATCTTTCGGACTGTGGGAGGAAACTGGAGCACCCAGAGGGAACCCACGCAGACACGGGGGGAACGTACGGACTCCGCGCAGACAGTGACCCAAGCCGGGAATCGAACCCGGCTCCCTGGCGCTGTGAGGCAGCAGTGCTAACCACTGTGCCACTGTACAGCTGCCAACAAAGAGGAGGAGGAGGAGGTCCAGGAAGGAGAGTTATTCTATCCACATCTACAAAGTGATGAAGCAGGTTCACCCCAACACCGGCATCTCCTCCAAGGCCATGAGCAAGCTCCTTTGTCAACAAAATCTTGGAGTGCACCTTGGGCGAAGCCTCCCTCCAGGCCCATTACAACAGGTTGCAGCACCATCAGCTCCCAGGAGATCCAGACCACTGTGCGCCTGCTGCTGCCCGGGGAACTGGCCAGGCACGCCGTGCTGGACCAGCTCCAAGTAAAACTGTGCAATGCACTGAGAAGCACATCCAAAAAAACACAAAAGAAGAAATAGCCAGTAGCATGCCACTTCAATCAGTCTGAATTTGGCTTTAACCAAGTCCGCATTCACCTCTAGCAGTGGCTGTACTGGTTAACAAATGAGATCACAAAAGGGGCCTCCTGAATGTGCCTTGAAAAGCAGTGTACAGGTAACATGAGTAGAAAGATCAAATGTAATAAGATACATCATGAAAAATTGACAAACAACTGCATTCTCACAAAATACTGTTGCTGAAGTTGAGGCATAATGGCTTATTAATAAAATGTCACTATAATTATCATAACAAGCATTACAGACATCCTGAATAGGTTGGTATTGTATTGAAATTTTACATGTTGAATTGATTTTTTTCTGTGTTTGAATATTGCAGCACGGTGGCACAGTGGTTAGCACGGCTGCCTCACAGCGTCAGGGACCTGGGTTCAATTCCAGCCTCAGGTCACTGTCTGTGTGGAGTCTGCACATTCTCCCCATGTCTGTGTGGGTTTCCTCCTGGTGCTCCGGTTTCCTCCTACACTCCAAAGATGTGCAGATTAAGTGGATTGGCCATGTTAAATTGCCCCTGTATCCCAAGATTTGTAGGTTTGGGGGATTAGCAGGTTGAATACGTGGAGGTATAGGAATAGAGCTTGGGTGGGATGCTCTGTCAGAGAGTCGGTGTAGACTTGCTGGGCCGGATGGCCTCTTTCTGCACTGTAGGATCCTATAGCTCTTGGCATCTCAAATTCTTAAAAACTTCTGGGAGGTTGATGATTTTAGCTAAGTTTCAGATTTATTGCCTAAGTAACACCTCAGGAAATAGGAAAAAGGAGACAAGAATGGCTAGTTCCATCAGATCAGTGCTTTACCAGCACTGCTTATGGGCCAAGAGGTGCAGGATTGCTTCCAGAACCAACAACTTTCCTTCCCACTGAACCCTTAAACCAACCTGTTAAAAACTCCCACCTCTCCAGCACCCAACTGATCCCCCCCTTGTCCCACACCCGAAATGTCAATCCGAGTCAATCCTGCAAAATATTTGATTTGATTTATTATTGTCACATGTAATGGGATACAGTGAAAAGTATTGTTTCTTGAATGCTATAAAGCTAAAGGATTCCATTCATAGAGTACAGAGGGGATAAGGAAAGGAGAGAGTGCAGAATGTAGTGTTACAGTCATAGCTAAGGTGTAGAGAAAGATCAACTTCATATAAGGTAGGTCATTGCACCATTTCACCAGTTTCTCTATCTCTTTCCTGTTCAACTAACCTCTGCATCGGGTCTTCTACTCCAAAAACCCTCATCTCTGCCTTCTTTACCTCTGGATTTGACATTGCTATTGTATTTCTGGTAGCCCTCCACATTTACACTTCATAAACTTGAGGTAATCTGAAAAGCTTCTGTCTTAACTCAAACCATCCCATTCACCCATCATCCCCTCGTGCTCACTGACCTACAAGGGTTCCTGGTAAAGCAATCACTCACATTGACAATTTTCACCCTTGTTTCCAAATCCCTCAATAGCCTTCCTCTTCCCAATCTCTGCAATCTCCACCAACCTTACAGTTCCATGAGATATCTGTGCTTTTCCAATTCTGGCTGATGGAACATCATCGATTTTAATCACTCCAACATTAATGATCATGCCTTCAGCTGCCAACGTCCTAGGCTCTGGAATTCCCTCCCTAAACCTCCCCACATGTCTACCTCTCTCTCTTGCTTTACATACGAACATGGGTTAGGAGCAGAAGTAGATCACTTGTCCCCTCTAGCCTGCTCTGCTAATCAATAAGATCGTGGCTGATCTGACTGTAAATTCAGTTCCACATTCCTGCCTATCCCCAGTAATCTATCACCCTTTTGTGTATCAAAAATCAATCGATCTCTACCTTAAAATAGATTCAAAGACTCTACTTCCGCTACCTTTAAGGAAGGGAGTTCCAAAAGGGTGGCATGGTGGTGCAGTGGTGCACTGCTGCATCACAGCGCCAGGGATCCAGGTTAAAAGTAGAGTTTATTTATTAGACACAAGGCTTACATTAACACTGCAATGAAGTCACTGTGAAATTCCCCTAGTCGCCACACTCCAACGTCTGTTCGGGTCAATGCACCTAATCAGCACATCTTTCAGAATGTGGGAGGAAACCAGAGCACACGGAGGAAAGCCACACAGACACGGGGAGAACGTGCAAACTCCACACAGACAGTGATCCAAGTCGGGAATCGAACCTGGGTCCCTGGCGCTGTGAGGCAGCAGTGCTAACCACTGTGCCGCCGCAATCCCAGCCTCGGGTGACTGTCTGTGTGGACTTTGCACATTTCCCCGTGTCTGCGTAGGTTTCCTCTGGGTGCTCCAGATTCCTCCCACAGTCCAAAGCTGAATGGCCATGCTCAATTGCCTCTTAGTATCAGGGAGATTAGCAGAGTAAATATGTGGGGGTGGGGGCTGGGTGGGATTGTGTTCGGTGCAGACTCAATGGGCTGAATAGCTTCTTTCTGCACTGTAGGGATTCTATGATTCTATGACACTCAATCCTCTGAGAGAAAAAATTCTCCTCATCCCTGTATTAAATGAGCCATCTCTAATTTTTAAACTGTGGCCCCCCTTGTTCTCGATTCTCTCTCAAGAGGAAACATCCTTTCCAGATATACACTGTCAAGACCCTTCAGATCCTTTAAGTTTCAATCAAGTCACCTCTTACTTTTCTAAACTCCGTCGGATACAAGCCTAGCCTGTCCTACCTTTCCTGATCAGACAACTCACCCATTCCAGGTATTAGTCTGATAAACCTTCCCCGCACAGTTTCCAACACATCTTTCCTTAAATAAGGAGACCAATATTGTACACAGTACCCCAGATGTGATCTCACCAATGCCCTGTGTAACTGAAGCATAACCTCCTACTTTAGTATTCAATTCCCCTCACAATAAACAATCACATTCTATGAGCTTTCCTCATTACTGGCTCTACCTGCATACTAGCCTTTTGTGATTCATACACCAGGACAACCAGATCCCTCTTGTAACATATTCCTTAAAAGCTTATCTCTTTGACCATGCTTTTGATCCCCTGCATCTGTCCTAATTGTATGTTTCGGTGTCAAAGTTGTCTTCACAACAGCCCTGTGAAGTGCCTTTGGACATTGTGAAGGGAAGAGGCTTGCAACTAATCTGTTTGTAGGAGTTGGGTGATCATTTAAATGTTATAATGAACTGCATGTCTCAGAATTAATCACCAATTAATCGTCATTTTTAATTTCCCCTTGGTCAGCTGGCCTCGGGAAATATGACATAAAGGAAGGTGAGAGCTGCTGATTCCAGGAGGTAAGTGCCTTAATTTCCATTTATCTGCTGGATCAGGTTTATTTGCTCACCTACATCCCCATGATCTAACACCCTCTGACCCTTCTGATACCCCATTCCCTGACCTGCCATCCCTCCCTCTGCTCCGACCTCCAATCTTTATCCTATCCTCAATTCCAATCTCCCCTCTGCTCTGGCTCCCAATCTGCATCCAAACCTGACCTCCAATCTCCCCTGTGATCTCCAATCTCCCCTCTGGCCTCCAATATCCACCCCACACACACACTCCTGGTCCTTCTGATCCCTCCCTCACTCCGCACCCCAGTTGTAACCTAGTGCCTAAGGCCTACCCGCCAATCAGCCTCCCAATCTGATTGGCTGCAGCTAGGAACAATAGCCATCCGGTTCTGCCATTGAATTAGACACAAGCTGAGGGAAACCCATTCTTCTGGACTTCCCATCCACAAATTTGCTCCCTTGCTCCCTCCCCACTTCTCAGAAAAGATGAGGGCCAATTAATGTTTGATAGATATCTTTTTTCTATCTTGGACTGTTCTGTAATACTGTGTACTGCTTGTGGCCAAATTAGTTGGTGGAATAACTCAAGTAACTTATAGTTATGAAAGCATTTTATTCCAATCGGTATGAAAGGTTCACAGCTGCAACATCAGTATTTGTGCTGTCAGGGAAATATCCTTCAGTTGGTCCTCTTTCTTACGTACTTGACATCTGTGTCGTGGTCTGTTCATGAAACCCACCATTTCTAGTGGATAGCAGAATTCTGTACACTGCTGCAACATCCTGATCAGGATGAGCCTTGTCAGACTTGTCACAGGATCTCAACGTTGAATGAGAGATATAAGGTGCGTTAGGGGCCAGATCAGAAACCCTCAAGGTATATTTTTAAGGTAGACTAGACCCAAACTATTTTTTTATTTTGGAATGAGTGTGAGGATAAGATATTGCACTACAGGTGTGATTCTATTGACACACTAGGAAGCTAATATCAAAACAAATTTTATTTAACAATACACTATAACTATGATAAATGAATGACGTAACTTTTACCAATTGAAATACTTCAACATGACAAGATAGAATTCTTAACTGCTAATCTATCTCTATTAGTTCCAATTTAAGCAATATTCCACATAGACTTAAACTCCTCTTCAAAATCAGTTAGCAAACAACACGGGCTTATGTGTTTTTACTTGTTAACAGTCCTAGGGCCTTTTGAACGCCCCTGGAGAGAAAGACAGAGAGATACTTACCTTTTGACAGCTCCTAAACAACAGCCTCCAGAGAGAGAGAGAGAGACCTCTTGCATTTTTCAGAACCAAGCAGAAATGAACTGTTTTTCCCTGTAAGCTTAACTCATCCCGTTAGCACATGACTCTGTCTCTTGTCAATCAACCTAATCAAAACCCTACTCTAAAACCCGAGGGGAAAAACCAAAAAATAAACAAAAATGAATTTGCTCAGATTAAAACAAACACCCCATTATCTGAAACCAATTATTCTCCTGCATTCTCATCAGCATGTGAACTGCCTGGTGTAGATAAATTGGCACCCTGTAAACAGAGCTGAAATTTATACATACCCCTTACAAGTAACATGATAAAAAAATAAATTTCTGAAAGGCACAGTATTGTCACAGGTAAAAGGTATTGTTTGCAATCAAAGAGTGCAATGCACTTGCTATTATAAAGAAATATCTTCATCTTGCAGCCCAAATATCATATTTAGCTGTATGATTTTACAAGAAAGGGATAAGCTGCAATTACTGGAGGGGGGGTGGGGGTTGTTGACTTATACCAGAAAAATACACTGAGCTGTCAACTGAACCCAATTCTCAAGAGATGTAGCTAACATCTGCCAAATATTCATAGACTGAAATACTTTATGAAAGCTGTGCTCATTGGGCAGCATGATGGCACAGTAGTAGGACTGTTGCCTCACAATGCCAGGAACCCAGGTTTGATTCTGGGGACAATTCTGGTGGCACATGGCTACGGGGCACTGGAAAAGAGACTGGAGCAAATTTCTCCTTGGGTCTCACCAGAATTAATCAGGCAAGCTGCGGACCTCAATCAGACACCCATGAATCAGCTCACCTGTCAGGACCTAACCAACTTTATCCCTCGCAGAAGTCCACCGGTCGGTGCAGGAAAGGAGGAGTGAAAGACAATTGGGATGGGGGCAAGACTGGGCTGGCAGTGGCCTGCAGTTGGTTAATGGAGCAACAAGGCACATGACTATTCCTTCTGACTCTGCAACGTACGAGACTGTTCAAGGTTCTCATTCATTTTCAGCAGCTGATGGCGGAGTCTTTATTAGAAGGTTGGATTATTCAATGTTTGGGAATGAGAGTTAGCACTCTTGCGAGATGGGTTTCTTGGGCAAGGGCAAACCAAGGGCAAACTTCTGAGGCATGCCAATTTACCAATCTGGATTTGAATTAGCACAGGGCTCCGGCTACACTTTCTACTGCCTCGGAAAAGCAGCCAGCATACTCAAGGACCCAGGCACCCCGGACATACTCTCTTCCACCTTCTTCCGTTGGGAAAAAGATCCAAAATTCTGAGGACATGTACCAACCGACTCAAGAGCAGCTTTTTCCGTGCTGCCATCAGATTTTGAATGGATCTATCGTATAAAAGGCTGATCTTTCTCTTCACACTATCTTTAAAGGCAACACTATATTCTGCACCCTTTCCTTTCCTTCTTCCCGATATACTCTATGAACGATGAGTAGGGTTTTCCAGCCTCGCTCGCCCCGAAACCAGAAAATCCCACCCGAGGTCAACGGACCTTTCCGTGGTCTGCCTCTCACCCACTCTGATTCCCAGGCGGATGGGGTGGTAAAATTCTGGTTGGTATGTTTTGTCTGTATAGCACGCAAGAAACAATACTTTTCACTGCATCCCGATCCATGTGACAATAATAAATCAAATCAAATCAGGGGCCTCATTTCAATACTGAAATGAAGCCTGTATTAATTTCAGGCGGTTGTCAAGGCCATTTAAGGCCCTGCATGGAGATTCAGACACAGAGCTCCGCGATGCTGAAGTGCTAAGTTTTTTAAAGTTTAAGTTTATTTATTAGTGTCACAAATAGGCTTACATTAACACTGCAATTAAGTTACTGAGAAAATCCCTTAGTTGCCACACTCCGGTGCCTGTTCGGGTACATTGAGGGAGAATTTAGCATGGCCAATGCACCTAACCAGCACGTCTTTCGGATTGTGGGAGGAAACCGGAGCAAACCCATGAAGACACGGGGAGAATGTGCAGACTCCGCACAGACAGTGACCCAAGCCGGGAATCGAACCCGGGTCCCTGGCGCTGTGAGGCAGCAGTGCTAACCACTGTGCCACTGTGCCTGGGAATCGGAGTGGGTGAGAGGCGGATCATGGAAAGGTCCGTTGACCTCGGGTGGGATTTTCTGGTTTCAGGACGAGCGTGGGGTCCTTGTTAGGCCCATAAAACGGCCGCAGAGATGTTAAATACGATGATCAGTTTTGCACCCAAGCTGGGCCAGGTATTATGTTCAAGAAAATGACCTGCTTCAGTATGCTCCGTTGAGTTCCCCATGTATAGCTGACAACATGTTCTTCAACACACTAATGTTCTCTCACCCTGATAAGGTGCACAGAGGTTGTGATGTGATTACTTAGGAATCACCTTTTTACGTTCAGACCCATGGTGATGCGGGATTCCCTTCCTCAACCTCCCATTAGGTTCTGGAGCTGACAGAGATTTGCAAATCAAATTTTTTGAACGATTAATCACATTCTCCGGTGTTTCGGAAATGATTTTGCATTTCATCAAAACAACTCAGTATTTACGCTACAAGTTTAGCATTAACGTGAATCAAAGTGTAAATGCAGCTTGCAAATCACAACAGGACACTAATAATACTTTGACAAATGAGATGTGTGTTCTGTGCTTTGTTTCATATTCACATTCACATCTCCCCAAGGAAATATAAGCTGCTGAATATTAAAGTTGCTTCCAGTAAAAGCTTTCATTGAATTTGGATATTGCTGCTGTTCCTTTGATGGTAACTGGCAAGCTCTTTCTCGTTTGCTTTTTGTGTAATAATTAGCAGAATATTTTAATATTTGATTTGAATTCAATACATGGGCAGATTTGTGGCGATACCTAATCTGTTGTGAGCAATTGTCCGTGTATTACCGAAGGATACTGTTGCCCTCGCCACAGACATTCAGTAACGGTGTGAGAGATTAACAATCGGTTTAAAGAGGTCACTGACTCCACGATGACTTTCCGCATTAACCTATTGTTTTATATGGAGAAAGCGCAAACTGTTTTATTCTAACGAGCTGTTTACATTATTATCCATAAACTAGGTCTCCGAAGGTGACTAAGCGTTATAATGGCTGCAGAAAGGCAAACAATGTTGTAATTGCTCACTTGAATAACAGGGGAAGATTTCTTCTGTATTACATTTAACAAGCTCGTAAACCTGTGCTTTATAAATAGGTTTACAAGTTCATTACACATAGCCCCGAGGGGAATATTCCGCCAACACATTCTATTTAGTTGTGTTACTTCTGAATGAGGGCAAATCTCACCCCTCCAAATGATTCTCTGTTTAACAATTCTTTATGTTTTAACATTTACACATCGTGACTCAGGGAGGCACGGTTCATTTCACATGTTCATCATGATGGCATACCCAGGTAATCATGATGTGGAGATGCCGGCGTTGGACTGGGGTGAACACAGTAAGAGTCTTAACAACACCAGGTTAAAGTCCAACAGGTTTATTTGGTAGCAAATACCATTAGCTTTCGGAGCGCTGTTCCTTCCGATGTTGGATTTATGTCACATTCTCAGTAACCCCCACAGCTTGCCTCCTGGACTTGCAGGCTGTCCTGTCTGGAGACAATACACATCTCTTTAACCTGTGCTTAATGCTCCCTCCACCCACATTGTCTGTATCTTTAAGATCTGGCTGGTTGTAGGGATTCGCATTCTAATCAGTATTCTGTAACTTGATTTTGTGTCTCTGTGCCCTGTTTGAGAGCACATTTCCACTCCATCTGACGAAGGAGCAGTGCTCCGAAAGCTAATGGTATTTGCTACCAAATAAACCTGTTGGACTTTAACCTGGTGTTGTTAAAACTCTTACTGTGTATACCCAGGTAACACGGCAGTGCCTGTTTAATGAGATATGCATTGCATGCTTCTGAACAAATGAGGTTCGCCATGCACCTTTTTCATTAAGGTGTTGCCCCTTTTAACAAACATCAGTCGCAAAAAAAAATAAGCAGTTAATCTTGCCGGCAAATCCTCATCACTGGTAAATGACTATCAAGCCATCTGCAAATTTGCAAGTGTTGCCCACCTGTGACAGATTGCTTTTTGCGTGGCAGCATTGTGTACTGCATTGAAGAAGGCCTCATCAATATCACAGCCCTGATTTTACTGGCACGCCCGCCCCAATTTGCGAGGCTCGCAGAACGGCATTCTCCATTGGCCTGGGGTGCAATCTTACGAGCCTCGGGTGGGTGTGCCGGCAAGGTTCTGGCCCACGACTTTGGGGTGGAGGCTGGAACTGAGTTCATAGTATCCATAGAATCCTGATAGGGCAGATTGAGGCCATTCAGCCCATCAAGCCTGCACTGACGACAATCCCACCCAGGCCTTATCCCCGTAACTCCACATATTCACCCTGCTACTCCCCCTGACACTAAGGGGCAATTTAGCATGGCCAACCAACCTAACCCACACATCTTTGGATTGTGTGAGGGAACAGGAGCACCCGGAGGAAACCCATGCAGACACGGGGAGAATGTGCAAACTCCACACAGACAGAAACCCAAGGCTGGAATTGAACCTGGGTCCCTTGCACTGTGAGGCAGCCGTGCTCAACACTGGGCCACTGAGGGGATGCAGAGATTTCCTTTGACCTTTGCAACTTCAATTAATATAACCTGATACAGAATTAACATTTAAACCGGTCATTAGCATCCCTCAAATGAGCTGTGACAAGGGCAGAGTTGATTTTTTCTTGAGGAAGTTCAATACATTATTACCACTTGCACTGGAAATTAATCATACGATTTACTACTCAAATAGTGAATCAACAATTAAGCCAGTAGTGAAGGGGTAGAGCAGATTAAATCAAGGTTTGTATTGATATTACACAGTGCTGAACATGTGTGTGATGAAGTAGAATTGAAGTAAGGTTCAATACTGCCCCCTGTAAGAAAAATAGTTAGCCACAAGTAACCAATATGTTAAAGTATTTCCCTTACTATAGCTAAAAGTGCTATCTTTTATAGGGCATTTAGGATTAATTAAAATTTACCCAGCTCAGTCGCTCAAAAGTTTTAAGACTTTTATGCAGACTGCAGTTTTTATAATTTGGCAACAATTAATAAAATATATTACCCATCATACCTGAAAGGATAGTGAGGACCAGTTAGCTCAGATGGCTACACTGTGATGTCGAATGACACCAACTGTGTGGGTTTAATCCCCATACCGGCTATGCTAGTCTATAAGGCCTGCCTCCTCACCTTGCCCCACACTTGCAGTGTTACAAATATCCAAACATCTCTCTTTAATGGAAAGAGGTGCCAATGGTCCCTTGCGGACGATAGCTAATTGCCTCATTATTTACTTAAAAGAACAGCAATGAATATTGTCGGGATGAAATCTGTACCCTTCTATTTGATAAATTATCTGGTAGATCAGCTTCTGTATCCATAGAGAAAGTAGGCCTGAACATCTTGCCATTTTACCTATTTTGCAGGCACTAAATGGCCAGCTATGTTCCCAATATGATGGCTAGAAAGTTTGTGCTCCTTCCTGGGTACAACGGCACCCACCACCACATTGGTGAAGATAGATGTTCTGCAATACCTCAGAATCGCGGAATATTTTACTTAAATTTTGTCCCTGCCCATTTTGTCGGCCCAGTGTGCCAGTCTTCAGTGATTTACTCGCTACCTGCTGAACTCACCCAATATATCATAGCAACAACCTGAAGGAAAAACCCCATACCTTGATCAGTGGGCTGGCATGTCTAATAACAACCCTTCAATTCCAGAGGCCTCGACAGGCGGTACTTGCTGCCATCAACTCCACTGACATCTTCAACAATAAAGAAGCCTTCTTGACGTTGCTGCATTTGAGAGCTGTGAACTCAAGAGTCAACCATCAGTCATTGCACATGCTCAGAGGCTGATCTCAGAAACTGGTAATGATTTTTGGGTACAATGTCCCTTCATAATCATATTTTTAACATTGAAGTTCTCATGTGTTCAGCTTCCATAACTCTGAAGTCATGGTCAGCCTTATTTTCAACCTCTGCTGAAAATATGTTGCAATTTCACCGAGTTCCCATCCTTTCTTATTCTCTGTGTATCACTGAACTGGCTAACATTATCTAATTTTCCGCAGATGTAATTAACTATAAACAGTTTAAATTTATTAGTGTCACAATTAGGATTACATTAATTTTTTCTTATACCTTTGTGATTCATGGGCATCACTGGCGGGCCAGCATTTATTGCCCATCCCTAGTTGCCCTTTGAGGGCAGTTGAGAATCAACCACATTGCTGTGGCTCTGGAGTCACATGGAGGCCAGACCAGGTAAGGAAGGCAGTTTTCCTTCCCTAAAGGACATTAGTGAACCAGATGGGTTTTTCTGACAATTGACAATGGTTTCATGGTCATCAGTAGATTCTTAATTCCAAATATTTTTTATTGAATTCAAATTCCACCATCTGCCGTGGTAGGATTCGAACCCGGGTCCCAGAACATCAGCTGAGTTTCTAGGTTAATAGTCCAGCGATAAGACCACTAGGCCATCACTTCCCCTGTGCAATGAACACTGCAATGAAGTTAGACACTGTTAATGGGTCAACATCTGAAATTCTAGACCTGTCAGTGAACCAGCAACATAAAGATTGTAGTTGTTCAAAGAATCCCCACAGTGCAGAAGACCATTCAGCCCACCGGGTCTACATTTTACCCAGGCCCTATCCCTCAAACCTACATATTTACCCCACTAATCCCCCAAAACTACACCTTGGGACACTAAGGGGCAATTTAGCATGGCTCTTAATCCACCTAACTTGCACATCTTTGGACTGTGGGAGGAAACCGGAGCACCGGGAGGAAACCCACGCAGGTATGGGGAGAAGGTGCAAACTACACACAGACAGTTACCCAAGCCGGAAATCGAACCCAGGTCCCTGGCGTTGTGAGGCAACAGTGCTAAACACTGTGCCACCGTGCCGCCCCGAAATAAGCTGGTGCATGGGAGTGAGAACCCAAGCGAATACATTGGGTGATATTGAGAGCTTTGGAGAGAGGAATATGAGGCAGGATCATGCCCCATAAAATCAGTGGGAGGTTGAATTCCCACAGAACTGTGACTTGGGGAGGGGCAGAGTCGGAGTTGGGGTTGAATAAAATCTATAGTTGCAAAAACTGAGTTACTGAAATGCAATTTAAATAGCTAAAGGCCTGGATTTTCACTCAGTCAAAATGACTCGGAAGTCCTTTAAAAATGGTATGCACGTCCTGATTCTGAGATTGCCAACCCAATTCCCAAGCTATGTGATTTTTGGAATGCCTTTAAAGAGTGTGGGCTGCTTCCTGTCAGAAGCCCACATCCGGCACTCGCAATCCGGTCAACTCCATATGCCAAGCTCTAGTACTTGCATGCCCAATGACCCACTGTACACTTTCTAGAGCAAATGAACACCATAGTGAAAAGTGGTATGCATAAAAAAAACTTTGAGAAATTGTACTCAATTGATAAATTTCTCAAATGAGAAGATCTGGACTGCAAGCAAATAAAAGTGTCATTAATCCAGGCCTTTTGAATTTTCAAAAATCACAAGCCAGAAACACTTACCGCCATTTAACTTGTATTAACAAACATTGTAAAGTTGACTACAGAAATCAGAGAACCTGAGCGATCAATAAAACAATGTTTACACTGGGCAGTAGTTCTATTATTCTGATGGATGTTCAAACAATCAGTCAAGCCTCAGTATGACATTGAAAGCGATTACCTGCTCCAACCCCATTGCATAAGTAACAATTTAGGCAGATGTATTGCACAGTCATTAGCAATATTGCCTATGATCAAATAAGATGCCAACCTTCAATCAGTGGTAGCACATACACTTTTGAAGCCCCACGCCCGATAACTGCAATACTAAGAGAATGCTGCCCTGTTGGAAATGTTGTCATTTGGTTGAGACGTCGAACTAAGGTGCCATTAGCCCTCTGAAGTGTGTAAAAGATCCAAAGGCGCTCTGCAACAAAGAGTACAAAAGGCCTTCCAATGTCCTGGCACTATTTTTCCCTCAACTCATTAGATCAAAAATAAATTAATTGGTTATTATCCCATAAACTGTGCAAATCTATTCCTTCTGTTTCACAGTTGCTAAGGAAGCCAAAGAAAAGTCCAAATAAAATGATTACCGCAATGTATCAAGCAACAGATTTGATTACAGTTCTAGAATTACAGTGCACTTTAAATGGTGGTAACTTTTATACTTACCATAAAATATATTTTTTTAAATACTTCACTAAGTACAGGGGGCTAAATAATTATCTTGTCATTTTATGCTTGCTCTGAGAAAATAAAACAGTAAACTGCAATTTATTCCGAGCCCTAATTAGCTTCTTGTTTCTTAGGCCAAACCATCCCAAATACTTTTGTCACTACTGGCATCGCCTCGGTAATTAATTTGAGATTTTGTTACAGTTTAATTATAATTGGTTTCATTGGGGGTGTGGGATAGTTTAAGTATACCCGGTGATGTATCATTCAGCATCAATGGCTGCATTGCCGTAGGAAAGTCATGTCTCTCAAGAAAACAAATATAATCCATCCAGGCACCGTATTTAAAAGGTACTAATTTAAGCAACTTTAATGCTGGCACCATAAGGAAGTTAGCGTCAGGTTTCCTCTGGCAGCATGTAACCTTCATGCCGCATGCTTATCTCCATGTTTAGGGCATGCATTGTGCACTGCATAACGGTTGCATGTTCTCAGGGCACAGTGGTTAGCACTGATGTCTCACAACACCAGGGACCCGGGTTCAATTCCACCTGGGTCACTGCCTGTGTGGAGTTTGCACGTTCGCCCCATCTCTGTATGGGTTTCTTCTGGGTGCTTCGGTTTCCTCCCACAGTCCAAAGATGTGCAGGTTAGGTGAATTGGCCATGTTAAATTGCCCCTTAGTGTCCCAAGATGTGCAAGTCAGGGCGATTAGCGAGGTAAATACATGGGGTTAGAGGGATAGGGTTGGAGTGTTGCCCTGGGTGAGATGCTGAGTCGGTGCAGACTTGATGGCATTCTATAATTCTATGAAAACTGACCTTCTCCTAAAGCCAGCCGACATCTATAGAATCAGAGAATAGTTATAACACAGGAGGAGGCTATTCGGCCCATTCTGTCCACAGTGCCACATCTAGCCCCTCTCCCCCATCTTCTTCTCATCCTTGCCGTTAGTTTCTCTTCAGATAATTATCTAATTCTTGTTTGAAGCCTCGATTGAATTTGCCTCCATCACATTCTCGGACAGTGCGTTCCGAATTCTAACCACTCACTGCACCAAAAACCTTTTCCTCCTGTTGTTGCTGCTTAAATTGCTGTCCTCTGGTTCTGGATCCTTCCACCAAAGGCCACACCCCACCCCAAGCTACTCTGCCCAGACACATCAAGAATTCGAAGGCCTCCACCTCTTCCACAAGTAGAACTGAAGAATTCCGCTTCGGGGGCCATGAAGCAAGCCTCTGGAGAAAGTAAACAGCAAGTCCTCAGTAACAACTCTTAACTATGTAACATATTTACAGGTGAAGGAACAGGGATGGAGCTGACCCGATTTTTAACCCAGACTGACTCTGCTTATGGGTTAGGTGTTTTCTTATGTCACTGTGCAGGGGTACTGTACTCAGTCCCACATTAACCCTTTATGTACCAGACGCTGTACTACAAGAACAACCCCAGCCTCTCCAACCGAACCACGTGACTGAATTTCCTCATCTCTGAAACTATTCTCATGAATCTTACCTGTGCCATGTTTGGTTGCAATGTTTATTTGGAGGTGTTGATGGATGCAATACCCCGCCACCCCATCACTCATCCATCAACACCTCGCCCTCATACATTTACCTGAAACACTGATGCCCACATCTCACAGCTTCCACCCACTGCCAGCTATTCAGCTGTGACAGGCACATCACCAATTCACCAGAGGTTCCACACTTGTTAGCTTCCTTCTGTCACGAGCCAATACATCACCCAAACTCAAAAAGAAATACCACCCCCAAATAAACATTGCAACCAAAATGTACAAATTAAACCATGCCATAACGCACACAAATGTTAACTAATCACCAGTGTGCACTCTCTTAATGCCCGTCTTCCCTGTGCCTTCACCTGTCTCCCACTGCATACCTACACAGCGCTACTCCAGTGGCTGCAACACAGCTGACTGAAGGCAAATGTCTTTCAATGTGGAAGATTGGAGACCTCCTTTCATGACCTCAACCAACTCTGAGCCTAAAAGGCCCGGTTACGGACTGCACCATTTCAGTATGGATAGCAGTAGAATGGGTTGGTTAGCTGATATCTGAATCCTCTGTAGAACTCAGGTTCAACCTAGCACTCTGAAAAATTGACACCTGTGCCATCCTTAGCTTCTGCCGTGGCTCCAGGCCACTTGTGCCCGGTACCCTGCAACATGCAAATCCCATCTCTAATCTATCATCTAAGATGCCATCAATGTTAGTATCGGAAGCAATGGCTATGAAGTGAAATCAAGCGATGGCTTGTTTTATCTTCACCATTACTACCTTCTTGATGTCCCATTGCTGCCTGGCCAGGTTTTGGTTCTAGGATATCTGAAATGTAGAAGTCACCAGGGTAGAGTTGCGGTGAGGGAGGGGGAAGGTAAGTAAGAGGTGTGTGATTATAGCATATGAAGCAGAAGAGAGCGTGAGATGAGGGGAGAGTGAAACGTGAGAAGGAGGATTAACTATGAAGATAATGTCATCTTCAATGGTTTCAGTCTGACTGCAGGCCACAATCTCACCAAAAATGGCCAATGCCATCTTCTCCCTGGGGTTCGGGACCTGCAGCAGCATCTGTCCCCCTCCGCTCTGTTGCTGCTGCCTCTGGTCATGTACCACCTCATCTTACAAAAGAGACAGAAGGCTGCCAGTGAGTGCACAACCAAGCAGTCTGTTTGACTGAGATGGCTGCCATTGTTGATTAGTGTGCAAGCTGCGAAATGTGGGTGTGAGACTTGCAGCAGTGCTAAGGATGTGAGGGTGCAGTGGAGCATTGGAATATCAGGCACGAGTCCTGATAGTTGAGAGATGGGGGTTTGGTGAATTCAGGCTAGTGAGGCAGTTCACAGGATATGGCATCTGAAAATGCACTCACTCACTTTGACCATTCATGTAAGGTCATTGAACGTCTTGCGGCACTTGCATCCAGGTGCTCGGTTGTAGTCTCTTGGGCATTGAATGCCACAGTTATCAGCTCATACTGCCTTTTGACTGTGTGTCTGGGGGACATCCTGGCCCCCTGTGAATACAGGACATCTCTCCCCCTTTCCATCTCCTCCGCCCGGGGAACATTAGAGAACCGTGGAGCCCAATCTCCCCCGTGATGTGCCACTCTTCACTCTTACCAAGTCAGAGTTACTTCCTGCATGACACCACCCCCCCCCCGCCCCCCCCCCCCCCCGCCTCCCCATCCCACCCCCGAGTATCTACTCCAGCTGCAATGCTTCTCCTCTTTAAGAGATGCTAGCTGTCTTTAAGCAGTGCAGGCTAGCTTTAAGAAGCATTCAGAAGTTACAAATTGTGCTCCCCACACCACTGAGTTACGCAGCGAGAGAACAGAACTATTAGCAATGGGCAACAATCAGGCTAAATAATAGGTTGCACATGGATTGCGTGCTCCTGACATTTGGAACAATGAAAGAGGGTTAGTCATGCTTTATGGACCCCCTGCCCATTTTCAGGGACTATCCAATTTAGCCCTGCAATGTTACGGTAAGCTTTAAGCTCGTACACATCGGTGAGGTCTGATTTTCACTCAGCTGTTTCCAGCTGATGAAAGCTGACTGGAGACAGGGATTGTACATGAATCCTTTGCGTGCGTTAATGGGCTTTTGCCTTCTGCCAATGATGCAGGCGGGCTGTGTAAAAATGTCTGCCTGCTGGAATCGCTGTAAAAAGAATTGGTATTCCACCACGAGGTGTCAGTTTAAGACAATCCGAAAAGCTGTTGAAGCAAATATTCGCTGCTATCATAGTCAATCTCGAGCTAATCATATATCTGTCTGGAAATAAATAATTTATGCATTAAAATTCCCCAGGCATGAAAGACGATTTGGCAACATGTTATAGTGCTTAAAGAAGGATTCATCCAAATTCTTCCTACGCAGCAGGTTTCATTTTTTTTTTCAAATATAGTTGTTAAACTCGGTAGTTCCTTTTTTAACCTGAGGGTACTTTCCCTCACCTGAAGTGTGCACAACATCAGGGGTGGGGGTACTCACCAGGCCTCCTCCAGAGGCCCCTTCAGGCCACTCTGTCTCTTCACTGTGAGGCTGAACAAGTAATCTGCTCTGAATAGGCTGTCCCATCTCTCTTCCAGCACCAGCCATAGACAATAGGATGGAAATCCAGTAAAGATAACCCTTGATCTTCATAAGCCTCACTTCCACACAACACCTCCCCACTTCTGAATAAGAAATGAACCGGGCTGCATCATTTATAACAGTTGCAGGTGTTTTAGATTCCCCAATACTAAAATGTCTTCTCAGCTGATCACAGAATATCAGCATTTTAGGACCGCAATCGCAAGACAGCAAAGGACGGAAGAATTTTCTTTTATTCATTTGTGGGACATGGGCGTCAATGGCTGGCCAGCATTTATTGCCCAACCCTAGTTGCCCAAGGGCAGTTGAGAGTCAACCACATTGCTGGGGCTCTGGACTCACATGTAGGCCAGACCAGGTAAGAATGGCAGATTTCCTTCCCTAAAGGACAATATTTGATTTGATTTGATTTATTATTGTCACATGTATTAACATACAGTGAAAAGTATTGTTTCTTGCGCACTATACAAAGCATACTGTTCATAGAGAAGGAAACGAGAGATTGCAGAATGTAATGTAACAATCATAACTAGGGTGTAGAGAAAGATCAACATAATGCAAGGTAGGTCCATTCAAAAGTCTGATGGCAGCAGGGGAGAAGCTGTTCTTGAGTTGGTTGGTACATGACCTCAGACTTTTGTATCTTTTTCCTGATGGAAGGAGGTGGAAGAGAGAATGTCTAGGGTGCATGGGGTCCTTAATTATGCTGGCTGCTTTGCCGAGGCAGCAGGAAGTTCAGACAGAGTCAATGGATGGAAGGCTGGTTTGTGTGATGAACTGGGCTTCATTCACGACCCTTTGTCGTTCCTTGCGGTCTTGGGCAGAGCAGGAGCCATACCAAGCTGTGATACAACTAGAAAGAATGCTTTTTATGGTGCATCTGTAAACATTGGTGAAAGTCGCAGCTGACATGCCAAATTTCCTTAGTCTTCTGAGAAAGTAAAGGCGTTGGTGGGCTTTCCTAACTACTGTGTCTGCATGGGGGGAGAAGGACAGGTTGTTGGTGATCTGGACACCTAAAAACTTGAAGCTCTCGAACATTTCTACTTCATCCCCGTCGATGTAGACAGGAGCATTTTCTCCACTACGCTTCCTGAAGTCGATGACAATCTCCTTCATTTTGTTGACATTGAGGGAGAGATTATTGTCGACACACCAGTTCACCAAATTGTCTATCTCATTCCTGTACTCTGTCTCGTCATTGAGATCCGACCCACTACGATGGTGTCATCAGCAAACTTGAAAAACTTGGAAGGGAATTTGGCCGCATAATCATAGGTGTATAAGGAGTATATTAGGGGGCTGAGAACACAGCCTTGTGATGCACTGGTGTTGTGGATGATCATGGAGGAGGCGTTGTTGCCTATCCTTACTGATTGTGATTTGTGGGTTCGGAAATTCAGGATCCAGTTGCTGAGGGAGGAGCCGAGGCCCAGGCCATGGAGTTTTGAGATGAGTTTCATAGGAATAATGGTGTTGAAGGCTGAGCTGTAGTCAATAAATAGGAATCTGTCACAGATATCTTTGTTATCTAGGTGTTCCAGGGTTGCGTGCAGGGCCAGGGAGATGGCCTCTGCTGTGGACCTGTTGCAGCAGTAGGCGAACTGTAGTGGATCCAGGCAATCTGGGATGCTGGACTGATTCATGCCATGACTAACCTTTCGAAGCACTTCATAATGATGGATGTCAGAGCCACTGGACGATAGTCATTAAGCTGCTTGGCTTAATGACTATCTTAAAGATACAGACAATGTCTGTATCTTTAAGATCTGGTTGGCTGTAGGGATTCGCATTCTAATCAGTATTCTGTAACTTGATTTTGTGTCTCTGTGCCCTGTTTGAGAGCACATTTCCACTCCATCTGACGAAGGAGCAGCGCTCCAAAAGCTAATGGTATTTGCTACCAAATAAACCTGTTGGACTTTAACCTGGTGTTGTTAAAACTCTTTTTGTATATGTCAGTGAATTATAGGCCAGTGTATTAATAAACCAGATGAGTTTTTTCTGACAATTGAGAATGGTTTCATGGGCATCAGTAATTCCAGATATTTTTTATTGAATTCAAATTCCACCATCTGCTCTGGCAGGATTCGAACCCGGGTGCCAAGAACATTGACTGAGTTTCTGGATTAATAGCCTAGCGATAATATCATTAGGCCATCGCCTCCCCGGAACGTGGAACGTGATAGTAGTCTTGGGATTTTTTCCGAGTAAAAATGCTTCCAGGAATTTTTTTCCCCCAAGCGACAGTTGAACAATTTGAATCTAAGTGGATTTTTGAGCGAGCTCAGGAGATGATGTGACAGTGTATGTGGAAGAGCGCATACAGCAAGAGGTGCTTCCCTTAACGAATGCGCTCGGAAATATTTTTTTAAAGCTTTCACTGTGCTGGAATAATTCTGGTTCCCACTCGACCAAGCCACCCCTATTGTCATTCCGAAGTGCAGCAGAGGCAGCTGCGACAGCAAGCTCATCGTACGCACGGTACAGATGGGGAAACAGCAGCCTGGTTGCAGCTGGTGCAGGAGACATGCGGGGCTAATTTTAATTTACCACTTGAGCGATAAACTGGCTGAACTGATTATGCAGCCATTATAAAATCCACCTAATCTTCATTCCTGTTTGTATTAACGGGAATCCAAACCGAGCTGATTCTATCAAGCGAGCAAGCCTGTCGCTGACTATTTCCCTCACTGAACGGGGAGTGAACACACCGGATGAAGCGACAATCCAGAAGCAAGTAGAGTCTGCCACTGGATGGCGTGGGGGTGGGCGGTTCAATCCCAGGGTGTAGAGCCCGACTGTGGGGGGAACAGGCTCTAATCATGATGAGGAAAGCAGCTTAGCTGAGGTGGGCTGGTTGGAGGCACTGCTCATGGACCACAAGAAGTGCTGGAAAATTAAGGTATCTATTCAATGCCGCTGCCTTCCATTCAGCTGTCGGGTTCTCAAGGGCTGGGGAAACCCAGCTACACAGAGTTAAACCATGAAGTTAAATCTGCAGCATGCAGACGTGTTATAATGTTTAAATCGCCAACCTGCATGCAAGGAGTGGGTTGCTTATCTATCCCTCCCTCTCCTCAAAATTAAATATGAGCAGGTTGGAAGCAGTTTAGGATTAGGTTTGAGTTTTTGTTTTAAGCTTCCACATCTCAGCTGAATCAAACCCACCCCACATTGGGCTTAAAACTGAAAGACAAAGGAATTTCATTGTGAATATTTGTGAGTCCATTGGAGGCATGCAAAATCTTCCCAAATCTTCAGAAAAATCAGAAGTCATTCTAATGAATTAATTTATCACAGACTCTCTTATTCTAAACATTTTAATTTGATTTGATTTGTTTTATTATTGTCACATATATTAGTATACAGTGAAAAGTATTGTTTCTTGCTCGCTATATGGACAAGGCATACCGTACATAGAGAAGGAAAGGAGAGAGTGCAGAATGTAGTGTTACAATCATAGCTAGGGTGTAGAGAAAGATCAACTTAGTGTGAGGTAGGTCCATTCAAAAGTCTGATGGCAGCAGGGAAGAAGCTGTTCTTGAGTCGATTGGTACGTGACCTCAGATTTTTTGTATCTTTTTCCCGAAGGAAGAAAGTGGAAGAGAGACTGTCCGGGGTGCGTGAGGTCCTTAATTATGCTGGCTGCTTCGCCGAGAAAGCGGGAAGTGTAAACAGAGTCAATGGAGGGGAGGCTGGTTTGCGTGATGGATTGGGCTACATTCACAACCTTTTGTAGCTTCTTGCAGACTCGGGTAGAGCAGGAGCCATACCAAGCTGTGATACAACCAGAAAGAATGCTTTCTATGGTGCATCTGTATTAACAAAATTACATATTGATTTTTTTTTGTTTCATATTGATTCCTGTTTGTAAGTAAAGATATTAGTTGCTTTAATCTTCAACCTCTAGTCCACAAAGTAATGACAGGCCATTTGAAAGACAAGTTTGTATACTGTTGTTGAGCAATTTATTGCTCTTCACCGTATTTCAGTGCGAACTGGATATGAAATTGGTACAAGTTAGATCTGTTATGACAAGTTAGATAAGGAGAGGCGATGGCCTAGTGGTATTATCGCTAGATGATTAATCCAGAAACTCAGTTGATGTTCTGGGGACCCGGGTTCGAATCCCACCATTGCAGAAGGTGGAATTTGAATTCAATTAAAAAATATATCTGGATTAAGAATCTACTGATGACCATGAAACCATTGTCGATTGTTCGAAAAACCCATCTGGTTCACTGACGGGAAGGAAATCTGCCATCCTTACCTGGTCTGGCCTATATGTGACTCCAGAGCCAAGCAATGTAGTTGGCTCTCAACTGCCTTCTGAAATGGCCTAGCAAGCCGCTCAGTTCAAGGGCAACTGGGAATGGGCAATAAATGCTGGCCAGCCAGCAATGCCCATGTCCCATGAATGAATTTTTAAAAGTATGGAATGTACAGAAACCGTTATTGGATAATTGAAGATGAAAATGGGTTGGATTTAGTCCTACTATCACAGCAGGCTCGGGAGTCAATACTCAAGAAGCTCAATTCCACCATTCACTCCCTCCACCACCGGCGCACAGTGTGTACCATCCACAAAATGTATTGCAACAACTCACCGTGGGAACACCACCCGAGTCACTCAGCATCCTGACTTGAAAATACAACGCTGTTCCTTCACTGTCACCAGATCAAAATCCAGGAACTCTCTCCCAAATCAGGGCGTACCTACAGTATGTGGTCTGCAGCAGTTCAAGAAGGCGGATATGAAATTGCCACCACCACCACCTTCTCAAGAGCGATTATGGATGGGCAGTGAATGCTGGCCTCGCGAGCGATGCTCACATCCCATGGCAGGACGAAACAAAAAGTCATCAGGGACCTAGCACGTGTCCGTGTCGGTCAGCTGAACCCGAACGCGTGTCAGCAAGCTCATGGATGTGGGCTATGTGGACTTGCTGACAGATCAAGTGGTGGGGCGGTGGGAGTGGGAGAGTGACAGCTCTGACGTTGGAAAGGCATATCATCTGATGACCATAGAGGAGGTAGCAACATATTTAAAGGATAGCCAGCCCGTGTTATTGGAAAGCAAGGTTGAGAAAGCTCTGCGGTCTGAATCTCCAGCATTAGAATTTTGGTTGCTTTGGGTCAAAAGCACATTCCAAACTAGAAGGAGAAGATTTCTCCACCGTCACGTAGGATCATTCAGTGCTATCAACAGGTCTATCTAAGGATGGAGCTACCAAAGTCCAGCCAGCAGATCCCTTCCAGCGTTTGAGAATGGAGAATAGGGTGGATGATTCATGTTGCCACTATCTCTCCCTTTCCTCCTAAGTGGCCTCCCCAGAGGTACTCTGATTTTGTGATGTCACGTTAAGGGATGGCTCCTCTGCATCTCAGCTGTGCTGCTCCTTTAAGTTTTGGACCCAGAACCTTCCGTCTGAGTCTCCGGCCCTCAGGGTGTCAACTCAGTAAGTTCCCACCTGGGGGGGGCTAACATCTCCGAGATAAGTCCTTTAACATAGTCTCCTGGAAGTCCAAAGGACTGACACACTGAGTCAAGGAAGCCACATATAAGTCACCAGCTTCCACTGAGCAAGTTACTGAAGGCAGAAGAGACTCTTGTGTGTTTCATTTAATCAGGGAGATGGGATTAAATCACATTAAATTGCATTTAAATTATATCCAAGCAGGCAATTAAGCAGAACAATGGGTTTTCTGCCACTAATGGGTGAGTTTTCCACTTTGTTACATTGATACTGTGGATTTAGTTGCTTATAGATTTCCCCCTTCAGGTGAACAGCCTTCTGCGCAACTCCCCAACCATTTTTCCCACTCCAGCAGGCTCCACAAATAACAGCCCAATGTGCCTGAGAACATTGCATTGTGGCAGGTACCAACTTCCCACTTGAAGCGGAGTTTCTCGCTTCAACTCTTTCTCCTTGCTCAAAACCTCTTGGTTTCAATGTCTGTTCGCTGCGAGTAACTCACTTTTGTTGTTGATGCCCTACGATGGTAGAAGTATCAATGGTGAGTGCAAATCAAATTCCTTTCTCAATTTCCTCTTTAAAAACAACATTGCCGGTGAGTTTTGGGTTGTTGCATGAGATGTGTTTGCTGACAATTCTAAACAATCCAGCAAATAGGTCCTCAATTAATGGTGAGGGGTACTGGTCGACACACAGCACTGGATTTACGCAAATAAAAAACAGAATTTTTTTTTAAAAACCATGAACCAAGAATCTGAATAATTTCTGTCCAAATGCTGTAGTTATGTTTTCGAAATGAAGTGCTGACATTAGCCCAATTTAGCAACTGGTCCTGGATGTATTGACAAAAGCTCTTTTTGTAAAGGTTGGCTCTTAATTAAAGAAATTTCACTCGTGCCTTCCGGCTGATTTTCTGGACATTAAAGCTGATTCTGATTGACAAAGTTAAATACAAGCTTATTCGAAGCATCATCATTTCGCATTGTTTTGGAGTCAACGTAAATTCTTATAGAAACGTCTAGTTTAATGACAGGAATGACTGGAGTTGACCAATCACTCTTGGTTATGGACTCAATCACTCCATCTTTGATTCATTTTTCAAGTTCCATCTCAACTTTAGGCTTGATAGCACATGGCACAGTTCTTGCCTTTTATGCATTTTGGGTTGCTATCAGGTTTTATCTTAAGCCGTGCCCTCCAAAGTATTTTCAAATACCTACTTGTATTTTTCTAAGAGTTTCTGTCATGGGTTACTTTCATCAACCAATTGGTTAATTGCTTGCCAATTTAATTTGATCTTGTTTAACTACGCTCTTCTGGAAAGTGCAGAACAATTCCCTTTCGCAACACGTAACGGTAATTTTTCAGATCGACTATTTATTCCAATTTGCACCATGAAATAGTCCTTTGATGGATAATCTTTTCCATGTGAATTCTCAGGATTACATTAGACAGGTTTAATCGTACATTCGTGAGCTTTTGTTGATCTAAATTTTCAGATATAAGAGATAAAGCGGCTCCCCTTTCTATTTCCATTTTCATTTCATTGGAGGGCCGAAGGGCCTGTTTCCTGTGCTGTACTGTTCTTTGTTCTTTGTTCATTCCCATTCATTTTGGGATTAACCCAAAATCTCTGTGAATCACCTTGAATCAATAATATACCGAGTTTTAGTTCTTTGTTTTCCATAGACATCAAGGTTGGAATTTTACCGTCCGGTCCGCTATCGGAATCGGAGCGGGCGAGAGACGGACCATGGAAAGATCCATTGACCTCAGGTGGGATTTTCTGGTTTCAGGATAAGCAAGTGTGGTGAACCATCGTTGGTTCCCACTGGATAGTACTGAGCCAGGGTCTGGCCAGTACTACAAGGATGTACATATGTTACTGTTGGGTTGTGCTACTTGTTGCTGTTGGGGTTAGGGTGGGGTTGTTACACCTTTGCACTGGAGTGTTGTGGTACATCCCAGTCGGGCTCCGCCTCCTGGGAGAGGTATAAAGGTCCCTGCTCTGGCTGGGACCTCTCAGTCTGGGATCGTGTATATAATTATTGGCTGCTTCATTACAGTAAATAAAAGCCTTTATTTCCCGAGCATCTAGCCTCGTGTTTGATAACGCGCATCAGCAAGGCCGTAAAATTCCACCACAAGTCTTCCTGGGAATTGTCATTGTCTTTGGTTATTCTATAGATTTTTTGGGCAGGATTTTCCCAGCTGCCCAAGATCGGAAAATCCCGCCCAAGTTCAATGGATGTTTGTATGGTCCTGTCCTGTCCACTATGATTCCCATAGTGGGCAGAACAGGAAAATTCTGCCAATTGTGTAGATTTGGGTGCTTTCTTGCATTTACCCAGCTTTGTGATTTGAAGATTCTGTCCGGCTCAATGCGCCTTTGTTAGGTGATCTTTCTTTCCACAATTACAACATTTGTTTTCTACAACACAAACATTTCTGTGGAGAACACCCTACCTGGGCACATCTACGGCATGCTTGCGTGTTGAGAGATTTTTTTTCTCAGTGTTCATCTTGTGTATTGTAGCGCCAGCTCTGATTTGGGAAGCTTACGTGGCGGCGAATTCCATGGAATTCACTGCCACAGCAAGCTTCAGTGTTAGGGAGCTTTCAGTGAGCAACTGTCTCTGAATTGCTTCACTTCGAAGTTCACAAACAAGTCTGCCTTGCAGAGTGTCTTCAAGGGTCAGGCCAAACTCACAACTCTTTGCTAATTTATGTAATGTGGTTACAAATTGTGGAATATTTTCACCCTTGTTTTGGCTTTGTCAATGAAATCTGAATCTCTCCGCTATGATTCGGAAGAAAAGTTTTCTTCAAGGGTCGTAAAGTTCAAAGTTTATTTATCACTGTCACAAGTAGGCTTACATTAACACTGCAATGAAGTTACTGTGAAAATCCCCGAGTCGCCACACTCCAGCGCCCGTTCAGGTCAATCGCCCAAATGCCTCTGATGATGTAACTACATTATCATGTGACACATTACACAGAGACACATTGGTTTACACTACATAACAACTCTCAAATAGAAAGGGTGTCAAAGGAATAGAAAATGGACAATGTAGGTTCACCAAGATAGAATGAAGGACGAGGAGGCAGATTTAGGAAGAGAACCTTGCAATGTTTGGGCTTTTTCACGAAACCTGCAAAGTGTGTGAGAGTCGGTGAGTGAGTGTGTGAATGAAAATGAGTAACTGAGTGAGTGAGTGTGTGTGTGTTTGTGCGTGAAAATTAAAGTGACTGAATGTGAGAGATAGTGAGTGAGTGCATAAGAGAGTGAGTGAATTTGTGTGAGAGAGAGTGAGTGTGTGAGCGAGTGAGTGATTAAGTGTGAAAGAATAAGTGAGCGTGTGTGAGCGAGAGCGAGAGAGCTGGGCACAGGAAAACACACACACACACATCCTCCTTTGCACGTTTTTAATGGTCATTTCCATCAATTACTAATTTTTTTAAGTTATAAACATATTGTTTTGACATTGTCGTCTACGTTTTCTTCCTATCTTCCTTTTGAAATTCATTTTTAAAGTTGTGCTGAATTAGATCACATGCAGATGTTGCTGGGTTTCTTGCTGAGAGGCTCACAAGAAGACTGGCACTTTTTGGAGAGTTGCCAAAACGGATTATTTTTCTTCCAATAGAAATAGGAAATGTTGGAAATGCTCCACACATCTGGAGGCATCTGTACAGAGAGAAACAGAGGTCAGTCGTCAATGTCTTATCAATTACAGGTTTAATTAAGATTTGTTAATGTTAATTACACTGTCATGGGAATCAGGCGATGGGTTTTTGAACACGTATAAATAGGAGATAGCTGGGGCACAGGCTGTGTGTGAGGAGAGTTGACATGGGACAAAGTTAATAAATTCTCTTCCAGTAGGGAGAGGCTCTGCGTCTTAATTTAACTTCACCAACTGGCTTGAATTCTATTAAACATCATGTCAAAAGTATTGCAGATCGTGGACCTGACGTGTTAGCTCTATTTCTCTTTTCACAAATGCTGCCTGGTCTACAGAGTATTTCCAGCATTTTCTGTTTCTATTTTAGATTTCCAGTATTTGCAGGTACTTTGCTCTCATATTATAGGCTTCATATTGGGCATTTGTAAGTGTGGTTATTTCAATTTAAAATGAGAAAATATTTATCACTTAATGTCTCTGTTAATGAAGCCCACTGATGAAGATTGATATAGAACAAAGAATAAAGAAAATTACAGCACAGGAACAGGCCCTTCAGCCCTCCAAGCCCTGCACCGACCATGCTGCCCGACTGATTTAAAACCCCCTACTCTTCCAGGGACCATATCCCTGAGGGAGCTTGGTCTCTTCTCCCTGGAGAGACGAAGGATGAGAGGTGACCTGATAGAGGTTTACAAGATGTTGAGAGGTCTGGATAGGGTAGACTCTCAGAGGCTATTTCCAAGGGCTGAAATGGTTGCTACGAGAGGACACCGGTTTAAGGTGCTGGGGGGTAGGTACAGAGGAGATGCCAGGGGTAAGTTTTTCACTCAGAGGGTGGTGGGTGAGTGGAATCGGCTGACGTCGGTGGTGGTGGAGGCAAACTCGTTGGGGTCTTTTAAGAGACTTCTGGATGAGTACATGGGATTTAATGGGATTGAGGGCTATAGATAGGCCTAGAGGTAGGGATATGATCGGCGCAACTTGTGGGCCGAAGGGCCTGTTTGTGCTGTGGCTTTCTATGTTCTATGTTCTATTCCCATCCTATTCATGTATTTGTCAAGACGCCCCTTAAAAGTCACTATCAAAGAACTGTAGTGCGTGACTAGGTTGGTGCTGATTCACTTGGAAGTGTGTCATGTGTAGACTGCCCCCACTGCACCTTATTAAAGGCTTTAGAACAAAGAACAGCACAGGAACAGGCCCTTCGGCCCACACCGATACTTGACACCGTTCTAAACTAAAGACCTTTTGCCTCTACACAGTCCATATCCCTCTATTCCCTGTCTATTCATTTATCTGTCAAGATGCCTCTTAAACTTTGTAAATGTATCTGCTTCTACCACCTCCTCTGGCTGTGCACTTCAGGCATTTACCACCCTCTGTGTAAAAAAAACAGTTGCCTCTCACATCCCCTTTAAACTTTCCCCTTCTTACCTTGAGCCTATGTCCCCTAGTAATTGACATTTCTACATGGGTAATAAAACTTCCTTCACAGTACCAATGGAATATATTATTTCACATACCTTTTATTAACTGAAACAGATTTCCTGGAGTTATTAATACACTAATATCACAGTGCCAGTACAAACCCATAAGAAAAGAACCTGTGATTTCCATTGGCTGAAACCAAGCATTAGCTGTTCTGAAATGGCATACACATATATTTAACTATAAAGTTATTAATAGAGTGTTCATTGCAAACTATATTAATAAAACACACAAACAACAGCACCCAAGACAAGAGCGGAATATCAGGAAGCATTAATAAGATCATTTACAAACCCAAAGTTATTTGAATTTCTCATGCACTTTATCCAGGGATATTTTATTGTCAATGCAAACATTTAACCAAGAAAGTAAATAAAAATTGCATTCACTTATCTTAACATCAACAGCCTATTCTCATTAGCAATGAGCATTAACAAGGAGAAATTTATCTTCTCATCAGCATTCTACTATCAGAGATTCTGGGTACCAGCAATCTTAGGCACTCTTAGTTAACTTGGGTACAAACAGCACTAGACATCACGCATAATCCATTATGAGACCTTTAATGACTTGTGCACAAGTAGAAACCAGCTTACAGTCTTCCTGCAAGTGTTTCTGAAGTTACAAACAACTTGCAGTTATAATGAATTCCATCAAATCAGAAACAAGCAATTTTTCCAATCCTTCATTTGCATACACCTTCGCCAATTAAATCCTGGCTTTTCACCTTTTCTCATTCAATGAAAAATTGTATTCTGCTAATCCTTTATTTG
This sequence comes from Mustelus asterias, assembly GCF_964213995.1. Taxonomy (NCBI): domain Eukaryota; kingdom Metazoa; phylum Chordata; class Chondrichthyes; order Carcharhiniformes; family Triakidae; genus Mustelus; species Mustelus asterias. The sequence continues at coordinate 21,300,978 of NC_135801.1, read as the reverse complement.
CAAAGTATATCCCCATATCTCGCCTTTGGTATTAGTATGGAAAAATGTGGTCTTGCTCACCGTCTGGTGAAGACCGAAAAACAGAATGTTATGGGGCCTACGCAGATGAAGATTAGCCTGTTCATGGTGAATAGCAGACACTGACCCCTTTTGAAGGTCTGTAAGCTGATAAAAAATTTCCACTACTGTACAGAGAAGGCATGAAACTTTAATTTGAACACTTTAACTTCCGCACAATTTAACTTCCATATTATGAAACTTCAATCTGAACATTTTAACTTCCACACGACCTTTGCACTTTTACAAATGAGTGCCAGATTGACAGGGGGAGGAGGGGAATGACAGCAAGTCGCATTTTCCTTTTACAGAGAATTACATGAAATGTACAGCATAAAAACAGGCCATTCAGCCCAGCTTGCCTATGCCAATGTTTATGTTCAACACGAGCCTCCTCCTGTCTCTCTTCAGCAATCAGCATATCCTTCTATTCCTTTATCTATCATGTGTTTATCTGGCTTCCCATTAAATTTCCTTTCCAGTTTTCTTCCTTTTTTCACTGTAAAGAACTAACTCTTGCTCGGTTTTGGTTCCATCAATGCTGGCAGCCTTCTGGATCCACCTCCTGACTCCTTCACTGGGTCGGATGCCGGGAAGTTTGTGAAAGGAGTCTGGCGAGAACTCCTATTGGGACCTGCCTTTCTAAGCCAGACATGCCCAGTCTCCCCTCCCAACGTTGAAAATGGCTGACATCGGCCACTCGAGGAAATGAAGGGCCGCATTATTAGTCATCAACAATTGCAGCACCCGCCATGTCAACTCTCCAAGATGGAGTCAATGCTATCGGAGTGCCACAATATTGTGCGATGTGCAGCACAGAACTGCACAGCTTTTATACACTCGGTGTCGGAGAGACCTTAAACTACACAGGTCAAAAATCTACTCGGCACAGCTTGGGCAACAGATTCAGCAGAGCTTCATATTTTCAGTCAATGCATGTAAAACAAAGACTGAAATAGGGAGCCCCAGTGATATAAAAACATGCTGTGCAGAGTCAGCTGTCAGTGGCGAGCGTTCTTAAATTAATGACTAATGTGATTTTGCTGATCTTTGATTGTGTCAAATTCAGTCAGAAATGAAACAGCTTCTGAGTTACTGTCGTCAGTCAATAGAAAGCATCATGTTCAAGGCTGACTCAAATTTCATACCGTCCCACCCAGAAAGAGGGTGAGATTTGTACAGCACGTGTCTCAGACAAGACAGTTTCACAACCCTCAACTCAACAGTTTGAGTTGGCCAAGTAAAAACTGCATGTTTTTAGGTATAAACACTCACTCACCGTTTTAGGGCGATGATTGATTACATGGTTTCAAAGTTTTGCGTTCTCAGGAAACTAGGAACGGTGCTGCCTGCTGACTTGGATTTTGTCTATTATTTCCAGTTTGTCAAAACAAGTGAGATTATACTGGTAGGAAGGCCTGCAAAAATGTGCTGATCATCAAAGATTTCAACAGACACAAGAAAACTGAGATCCTGCTAATAGCTGTTTCAATTTTGAACCCATTTAGTCACAAAATACAAAATGCTGTGTATGAAATCTTCAGGCCATGAAGTGGAGATGCCAGCGTTGGACTGGGGTGGGCACAACACCAGGAGACTTCTTACTGAAATCTTCAGGGCAGTGGGTTCTCTAATTTGACCGTGCCAGTTCCGGGAAAGTGCCCCTTTATGAGTGAAACGCTAATTTATCTGGCTTTCAGTTGCTCATCGGCCTGCTGCGCACTTCCAAGGCAGAACTTTATTCTGGGGTCGGAACTCTGAAGTCGGCTGTTTTGCTGGGTTCCGACCTGGCAATGTGCCAGCGCCTGACACCGGATGTGACTTTAAATGGGCAGGCTAATTTGTGACCAGGGCTTACTGCCCAATTAATGGGGGCGCAGGGAGTAGGTGAAAGAGCTGGGTGAGTCGGGTTCAAATTAAAACGGAGCTGGCAGTCACTCTTGTGGTTTCTGGTTTATTATGGAATCATAGAATCCCTACAGTGCAGAAGGGCCATTGGGCCCATCGAGTCTGCACCGACAACAATCCCACCCAGGCCCCATTCCCATAATTCCTCGCATTTACCTTGCTAACCCCCTCACGTTAAAGGGTTAATTTAGTATGGCCAATCAACCTAACTTTGGACTGTGGGAGGAAACCCACGCAGACACGGGGAGAATGTGAAAACTCCACATAGACTGTGACCCAAGACAGGAATTGAACCTGGGTCCCTGGCGCTGTGAGCCAGTAGTGTGCCACCCACTGTGCCACCCCCACCCGTATGGTTATGGAATCATAGAATCCCTACAGTGCAGACGGAGGCCATTCGGGCCATCGAACCTGCACCGATAATAATCCCATCCAGGCCCAATCCCCATAACCCCATGTATTTACCCTGCTTGTCCCCCTGACACTAGGGTCAATTTAGCATGGCCAATCAACCTAACCCACACACTTTTCAACTGTGGGAGGAAACTGGAGCACCCGGAGAAAATCCCATGCAGACACGGGGAGAATGTGCAAACTCCACATAGTTATCCGAGGCCAGAATTGAACCCGGGTCCCTGGCACTGAGGCAGAAGTGCTAATCACTGTGCCACCGTGCCTTATTGGTAAGAGATGGCAGAAGAGTAGGAACACCGGGCCACCAGGCCAGGCACATGTGCCAGGGTGGCCTCACCCTTCTAGCAATGCCTCCTCTGGAGAATGTAGATTCTGCCCCTAGCATTTTTTCAACATGTTTGGTAGATCCATAGGATGTCAGCTATGGATCAATGGTAAAACTCCTACCTCTGAGTCCAAAGGTTATGGGTTCATATTCAGACTCCAGGAATCCAAACACAAAATCTGGACTGACGCTTCAGTGTAGTACTGAGGGAATGCTGCACTGTTGGACATTCCACCTTTCTGATGAAGCATTAAACCAGTGAATGGAAGAAATGCTATTGGAGGAAGAGTAAGGGTGTTCTTCCATGTGTCCTGGCCAATACCTTTACCATAATCAACATCTCTATTGACTTATTTCATTGCTGTGTGCACTTCAATGGTTGTAAAGTGCTTGAGAATGTCCAGAAGTTGTGAAAGGTGCTATTTAAATGCAATTCTTTCTTTCTGTTTTCACCTTCAAAGTTACTCCAATCTGAATCAGCAATGAACATATGGGGTGGCACAGTGGCACAGTGATTAGCACTGCTGCCTCACAGCGCCAAGGGCCCGGGTTCAATTCCGGCCTCAGGTCACTGTCTGTGTGGTGTTTGCACTTTCTCCCCATGTCTGCGTGGGTTTCCTCCGAGTGTTCCGGTTTCCTCCCACAGTCCAATGATGTGTGGGTTGGGTTGATTGGCTATACTAAATTAATCCTAATGTTGGGGGATTTAGCAGGATAAATATGAGGGGTTATGGGGATAGGGCCTGGGTGGGATTATGGCCGGTGCAGACCTGATGGGCCGAATGGCCTCCTTCTGCACTGTAGGATTCTATGATTCTATGCTCAAATTAAACTGGATCTGTTCATTCTGATTTAGCTGTGCTTCTGTCACTGTTTGTAAAAGTGTTCTTATTTGCTGTTCAATATTTGATAACATATCAACCATGATCTAACCGAATGGTGGGATGGGCTGAATGGCCAGCGCCTGTTCCTATGTACCACCTTTGCAAATAGCATTGGAAACATATGCTATTCAGGGCCATTCATTTCTTAAGGGTCAGCTTAGTTCAATCAATTGCAATCAGAGATGTGCAGATTCAAGTCTCAAGTTAGAATTTGCTCTCATCATTTAGGGAGTCAATTAAATGCATTATTAAAAGAGTATAACATTGTTAAAGGTGTTTTTCTTCCAATAGAGTGAGCCCCTGTCTGTCTGTTTATGTGGATGGTAAGAATCCCATGGCACTATTAGAAGAGCAGGAAGCTCTCGGAATCAATACTTTCCCTGAACTAAAGATTAACAGATCACTTATCTCATTGTAACTCACCTGATTGCTGTTGATGATCTGTCAAAGGCTCACATTGCTGTTGGGGTTTCCTGCATACCAACAATGATTGTGCCAATTTTTCCTCTTCCTTATCATAGAATCCTACAGTGCAGAAGGAGGCCATTTGGCCCATCGAGTCTGCACCGACAACAATCCCAGGCCCTATCCCCGTAACCCCACACATTACCCTGCTAATTCCTCTAACCTACACATCCCGGGACACTAAGGGGCAATTTAGCATGGCCAATGCACCTAACCTGCACATCTTTGGAGTGTGGGAGGAGACTGGAGCACCCGGAGGAAACCCACGCAGACACGGCGACAACGGGCAGACTCCACACAGACAGTGACCCAAGCCAAGAATTGAACCCGGATCCCTGGCATTGTGAAGCAGCAGTGCTAACCACTGTGCCACTGTGCAGCCCATTCTTATTGCTGACAAGTGCCCCAGGTCCCAGCTTCCTGTGTGGACAGAGCTAAGCCTTAACCTGCAGAAGATACTCACCCAAGGCTGTGATACAGGTGAAACTGAATTCCTGTAGCTCCCCTTTTCACATTCCTGTGTGTGTGCCGTGGGAGGTTCAGCTGAAGGATGCTGCAAATAATTTTGACCAGACAATTTTGTGTTAAAATCTGACAGATGTTACAATAAGGTATATTAAGTTGCCAAGGGGATGAGAGGATTGACTGGGGGTATTCTGTAGACCAAATAATTTTCTGCCCCCGAGAAACTCAGGAGGCCCCCATGAAGTGAAATGATTCATATATTTAGAAAGATGAAATAACTATTTACACCCGTGCCACTAGTATGAACTTGATACTTCTTAATTGTCCCTACCCTACTGCTATGTAAGTGCTTCTCTAATATTCGCAGCCGAGGTGGAGGCAGCATGCTGACCATTGTGGGGCGGCACGGTAGCACAGTGGTTAGCACTGCTGCTTCACAGCTCCAGGGTCCCGGGTTCGATTCCCGGCTCGGGTCACTGTCTGTGTGGAGTTTGCACATTCTCCTCGTGTCTGCGTGGGTTTCCTCCGGGTGCTCCGGTTTCCTCCCACAGTCCAAAGATGTGCGGGTTAGGTTGATTGGCCAGGTTAAAAAATTGCCCCTTAGAGTCTGAAGATGCGTAGGCTAGAGGGATTAGCGGGTAAATATGCTGGGTGGGATTGTGATCGGTGCAGACTCGATAGGCCGAATGGCCTCCTTCTGCACTGTAGGGTTTCTATGATTTCTATTCTTCTATGATTGTGCCTTCTTGTTTCTTATGACCTTGGCAGACGTTCTCTGGATGCCCAAGGTCTGGAGGGCTCCAATCACCTTCAGGCCGTCTGCTCTAGGGCAAGGTGCATTCTCAGCAGCCTTGGAGGCTGGAGCTGATGGGGATCAGAGGCAGAGGGGAGTTGGGGAGCCTGAACACCTTGGAGAGTCCATGATGGAAGTCCCAGGAATGTCTGCCTGACACCCCTCCTCACTTTCGGGTGTCCAAGGACCCCTCCCATACTCTTTGACAAAAAGGAGCATCTGAAGGTAGTCACGCTACCCCATTTCCCCCCCTCATGTAGCCATGGTGAAGGCTCACCCATAGCTATAGAGATGGAATGCAGACCTGAGCGCATCTCTGACAGAAACTGGGCATTCCCTCCCACTACGGCAGATGGTGGAATTTGAATTCAATAAAAAAAACATCTGGAATTAAGAACCTGCTGATGCTTCATCAATGACCTTCCCTCCATCATAAGGTCAGAAGTGGGGACGTTCGCCGATGATTGCACAATGTTCAGCAACATTCGCGACTCCTCAGAAACTGAAGCAGTCCATGTTCAAATGCAACAAGTTCTGGACAATATCCAGGCTTGGGCTGACAAGTGGCAAGTAACATTCACGTCACACAAATGCCAGGCAATGACCATCACCAATAAGAGACACTCCAACCACCACTCCTTGACATTCAATGGTGTAACCATCACTGAATCCCCCACTGTCAACATCCTTGGGGTTACCATTGACCAGAAACTCAACTGGACTCACCACATTAACATAGTGACTACAAGAGCAGGTCAGAGGCTAGGAACACTGCGGCGAGTAACTCACCTCCTGACTCCCCAAAGCCTATCCACCATCTACAAGGCACAAGTCAGGAGTGTGATGGAAAACTCCCCACTTGCCTGGATGGGTGCAGCTCCAACAACACTCAAGAAGCTTGACACCATCCAGGACAAAGCAGCCCGCTTGATTGGCACCACATCCACAAACATTCAATCCCTCCTCCACCGATGCTCAGTAGCAGCAGTGTGTACTATCTACAAGATGCACTGCAGCAATTCATCAAGGCCCTTAGACAGCACCTTCCAAACCCACAATCACTTCCATCTAGAAGGACAAGGGCAGCAGATAAATGGGAACACCACCACCTCCAAGTTCCTCTCAAGCCACTCACCATCCTGACTTGGAAATATATCACTGTTCCTTCGCAGTCACTGGGTGAAAATCCTGGAATTCCCTCCCTAATGTCATTGTGGGTCAACCCACAGCACATGGACTGCAGCGATTCAAGAAGGCAGCTCACCACCACCTTCTCGAGGGCAACTAGGGATGGGCAATAAATGCTGGCCAGCCAGCGATGCCCATGTCCCACAAATGAATAATAAACCATGAAACCATTGTCGATTGTGGGAAAACCTCATCTGGTTCACTAATGTCCTTTAAGAAAGGAAATCTGCCATCCTTACTTGGTCTGGCCCAAATGTGACTCCAGACCCACAGCAAGGTAGTTGACTCACAACTGCTCTCTGAAATAGCCTAGCAAGCCATTCAGTTGTTCAAGAAGGCAGCTTACCACCACATTCTCAAGGGCAACTAGGGATGGGCAGTAAATGCTGGCCAGCCAGCGACACCCATGTCCCATGAATGAATTTTAAAGAAACATGTTGGAGCCACTGCATCAGAAAGCATGCAGACACACTCCTCTGCCTCGAGTGCCACTCTGTTAGAGCCTCTGACACCTCTGCCTGATGTTCCCCTGCATCATATTGATACTCCAGCATTTCCTCCAAGACCACTGCCAGAGGCTCATCATCTGACTCAGACTTGGCAGCAGTCACTCCTCCAATGATCCTGTGAGTGCCGGTGGCCTTGGTTGTCACTGCCTCCTCCTGCTGTGGGCATGTGTCTGTGAGGTGACCACAGAGCATGAGCCCCAGCCTAAACTAGATCCGTGAGTTATCGAGGTCTGCTGGAGGCTGCAGATGAAGCTGTGATGGCTCTACAAGTGAAAAATTAACATGCTTGTCCTCCCCCGGGGCCTGTGGCAGGCTGCGGCCGAAGGACTGACCCCTTTCCTGCTGGCAGCTGTAACAGAAAGAGGAGATTCACTGCATGGGCTGCCTCCTAGATTGCATGGAGCCTAACCCTCAGGTTTTGATCTGCAGATATGAAGCATGCTTCCTTACTGAATGGGTGAGGGATGCCAGTCTCAGCATCACGGTTCTCCCCTGACTGTTTGGCAGCCTGCTGTTCATATTGTGCAAGGGGGCATATTTTCAGGCATCTCCTTCCTGTCTTCTCCCTCTCACTCCTATTGTGTGCTGTCTTCTCCTGAGTAAAAGATAGAAGATGGTTTGTGAGCATGTCTAATGTCGGAGTAGGTGGAGGTGGATAAATAATTGATAGATCGAGGAAAAGGGGGCTATGGGAAAATGGCACAGAAAAGGAGCTGGAGCCAGCATACATCAATTTGAGATTAAGTTTATTTATTAGTGTCACAAGTCAGCTTACATTAGCACTGCATTGAAATAAGTATGAAAATCCCCTAGTCGCCACACTCCGGCACCTGTTTGGGTCCACTGAAGGAGAATTTAGCGATGCACCTAACCAGTACGTCATTCAGACTGTGAGAGAAAACTGGAGCATCCGGAGGAAACCCACGCAGACACGGGGAGAACGTGCAGACTCCGCACAGACAGTGACCCAAGCCGGGAATCGAACCCGTGTCCCCGGCGCTGTGAGGCAGCAGTGCTAACCACTGTGCCACCGTGATCAGCCATGATCATATTGACGGGCGGGGCAGGCTGCAAGGGCCTGGTGGCCTACTCCTGCTTGTTTTATTTGTGTTCTTGCATGAAGAATGAAAGCAAAATACATATTTAAATGCCCCTCAATGTTTCCTCCCCCAAAGTGACTATGTTCATTCCACAGAATATCCATGTTTCTGTTCCTGACCAGCGTGGCACCTTGTTGGAACAGGGTCGATTCCCATGTTTCCATTCTCTCGCTCAGCTGAATCATTTTGAATTTTCATTTTTGTCAGGTAAAAACGGAGTGCACAAAAAAAATTCTGTTTGGCTCAATTTTCCAACTTTTTAAGGTTTATGTCAAAACCTGACACGTGTATAAATTGAGATAAATTGAGTTGTCAAGATCTGGCAAACTTTTGCATCTCATCCTTTGCTACTAATATTTAAGCTGTCACAGAGCTGCATCATAAATTGTGATGGAATAATAATTATTCACGTCCCTGCCTTTACTGATTTCACAAAGAATACTGTTGTTTCTGTATTATGTAAGTGTCATCGTGGAGGGCAGGCAGCACAAGAATAAAAACCGGTGATATGGATTATCAAAAAGAACATTATTTCAGTTCACCTAACAGGACTAGCTGCCATGTATTGATTGCTTTTTTAAAATTGTTATTTTAGGCACCTCAAAAGTGGAATACAGATGCATTTTTCACATCTTGGTTTTGTAATCGCTGAGACGGTTACTTTGGAAGTGGACCACAGCAGTGAGAATTTGGACTACAAGAAGACTGGAGTACAATATGCATGCCTAACAGTAACCCTCACACAATAAAACGCCTGCTCGTTGGAGGTTATAATCTCTTCCGCAACATTGTACATAATAATAAATTGTACATGTTGTGGGGAATACAATTAGTCCCTATCTACTTGGATCTAGGAGGTGTGCTGGTTAGGTGCACTGGCCATGCTAAGTTCTCCCTTAGTGTACCCGAACAGGCGCCGGAATGTGGCGAATAGAGGATTTTCACAGTAACTTCATTGCAGTGTTAATGTAAGCCTACTTGTGACACTAATAAACAAATAAACTTTAAACAATGGGAAGATGAGTTTAATGATCAATGAAATAGGATGTAAAGTCTGATGGGTAGACTGATGGGACCCGTGTTCGAATCCCCCCGTGACAGATGGTAGAATTTGAATTCAAAAAATATATCTGGAATTAAGAATCTGCTGATGACCATCAAACCATTGTCGATTGTCGGAAATTTCCCACAAATTAATTAAGAAAAATGAGTACAGGGAAATCTGGGGTAGGATGGCAGGGAAACAGAGGTCAGGAATGTTCCCATGTCCCCAATCCATCCCAGAGCAGGAAACAGTCACTGGCCATAATATTTGCAGGAACGCCCAATTAACAGCCCGTGGGCTGGCTCAGCATCCAATTAGGAATGGACAGCAATCAAAGTCAAAGGGCCAATCAGGCCTTCCAGTTCTAAGACTATGTTAGAGAGTAAATAAGAGAGAGAGGGTGCTGCAAGATGGAAGTGCACTCTCTCTACAACTCTTTGGAACAAGCTAAAAATTAATCTTACATCCCGGCCACCATTGTAGGAGTTTGGGGACAGCTGCTTCACAGCTGCTCCTGCATTCAGTAAGAAGTCTCACAACACCAGGTTAAAGTCCAACAGGTTTACTTGGTAGCAAAAGCCACTAGCTTTCGGAGCGCTGCACCTTCGTCAGGTGAGTGACGAAGGGGCAGCGCTCCAAAAGCTAGTGGCTTTTGCGACCAAGTAAACCTGTTGGACTTTAACCTGGTGTTGTGAGACTTCTTACTGTGTTTACCCCAGTCCAACGCCGGCATCTCCACATCATGCATTCAGTCAGACAGGGAAGGCCTCTAGCCCCTGCCTGGAGTGCTGGTGTTCTGGCCTGCCACCAGAGGGCCACCTCCAGCACCTAAACTGGACCCCAAGAACCAATTGGAAAATCCCAGTTGGCCTACTTGCGTCGGTCTCAGCAGAGTGGTAACAAGCCCGCTGTGTCCATCTACGTACCACATGCGGCCTGATTGTCATGTCTTGCCCCACGTTTTGCCTCCACAAAAATGGCCTGGTGTCAGGATGGAGCCAGGGAACCAGTACGCAAGGCTATTTGTAGCACTCAACTGCCTTCAATCCTGTTCCCTCCCGGGGGCGGGGGGGAGGGGGGGGAGGGGCTGTAAATTCAGTCCCTGATATCTGACAAAAGACAAACCTGATGATCCTGGGAATCTTGTAGAGCTTCCTCACAGTTCCCCTAAGACCCAGGAGACAAGTCTGAAAGAAAAAAAAGAACATTCACTTGCATAGGGCCTCATCACGTTTCTCAGAAATGTTCTGAATTCCCAGAGGACTGGAGAACAAAGGGATGGGAGTGATGTTTGCAGTTGGTATTTGCAGTTCTGGTTAAACCCCATCTGGAGTTTGGCATTCAGTTCTGGGGACCCCCTCTTCTGAGAGGATATAAAGGTGCTGGATCAGGAGCCGTGTAAATTCACCAGAATGATTTGTCTTGTTATGACATTTCCTCACCCTATCCCAGGATAGTGGATGGGAGTAACTTTAGAATTGGGTTAGCCAAGCCCCTTGGATTATCCAACAGTCCCCAAAAATGGAAATGTAGTCTCCTTACTACAGCTGCTAGAAACCTAACAGAAAGTAGAGCTTACACTTGAGATTGTGTCTGTGCACTTTCCTCACATGTTTATAAGTGCCCGCCCGGTTCTCAGAACTTTATGCATGGCACTTACTGGTCTGGCACCACAGGCAAAGATGCTCGACTACAGGGAACCCAACCTTTATAAAGAAAATGCAGTAACATTTACAAGCTGCGTGCAAAGGAAAGTCTTGTGATCAAACCTCACGAAATAACTCCAACACACCCTAAATCTATTCCAAATTATTGATCAATTGGAGTGAGTGGAAAATATTCTGGAATTCCTGACCTAACAGCACAGTGGGTGTACCTACACCAGAGTCTGCAGCGGTTCAAGAAGGTGGCTCCACCACCACCTTCCCAAGGGAAGTCAGGAGCAACAAATGTTGGCTTTACTAGTGACACTGCTAATGAAAGAACTAAAAAAAATCCACGTTGTTTATTCATCACCAGAAATTGCAAACATGCATTCATATAGCCCAAGATTACCTGACCATAGAATCCCCACAGTGCAGAAGGAGCCCATCGAGGCTGCACCGACAACAATCCCACCCAGGCCCTATCCCCACAACCCCACATATTTATCCTGCTAATCCCCCTAATACTTAGGGACAATTTACCATGGCCAGTCCACCTAACCTGCACATCTTTGGACTGTGGGAGGAAACCGGAGCACCTGGAGGGAACGCATGCAGACACGGGGAGAACATGCAAACTTCACACAGTCACCCAAGGCTGGAATTGAACCCGGGTCCCTGGCGCTGTGAAGAGCAGTGCTAACCACTATGCCACTGTGCTGCTCTAACAGCTGGACTATTATTTATTACATGACAGTAAAGGAGTGTAAAAAATTGATGCCAGTGTCAGAATGGTCCCAGTTTCTGCTGAAGACAGGAAACAACTTTATTCTTTATTCATTTGTAGGACACGGGTGTCGTTGGCTGGTCAGCATTTATTGATGTGGAGATGTCGGCGTTGGACTGGGGTAAACACAGTAAGAGCTTTAACAACACCTTTAACCTGGTGTTGTTAAAACTCTTACAGCATTTATTGCCTATCCCTAGTTGCCCGAGGGCAGTTGAGAGTCAACCACATTGCTGTGGCTCTGGAACCACATGAAGGCCAAACCAGGGAAGGACAGCAGATTTCCTTCCTTAAAGGACATTAGTGAACCAGATGGGTTTTTCGACAATCGACAATGGTTTCATGGTCATCAGTAGATTCTTCATTCCAGATTTTTTTTTATTGAATTCAAATTCCACCATCTGCTGTGGTGGGATTCGAACCCAGGTCCCCAGAACATTAGCTGATTTTCTGGATTAATAGTCTGGTGATAATCCCACTACTCCCCAGTCCTCGCCTTGTGATTAAAATGCAAGTTCCTGAACCTACCTTTAGGGGGAGACACACCCAGCTGAATCATTTCAGGGTCCCAATCCCGACACTCCAGGGCAATTATGGGCAACTTAGGCTAGTGAGTGGGTCGTATGAGTGGCCCTCCCTCATCTCAGTGGGCTGCAAGATTGACATCGGGCTTGTTCACTGATCCCATGAATAAGATTAAATAAATTTAATACACGCCAAATACTTCATAATGATTATAGAAAATACTTAAGCATTTATATATTAATAGAATTGTTATCAACCTCAAATGGTAAAAACACAAGAAATATTTGTGCTTTGGAAGGTGAGGGAACCCACGACTCTCACTGACAATGTTGTGAGCAATCAGCATACACCTTACTTCACTTGCCCGCGCTTTAAGGGTGTAAAAATCTATGTGGACAGAAATCAGCACAACGTGGCAATCCTGGGCATGGGCAATGGTCAACAAAATATCTCCTGGGCTGCATTCAGAATCCAGATGAATTGTATGTTGACCCCCCAGGCCGCAGACCACTGCTGCAGGGTTTCTGGTCAGGAACCCAGAACTGCCATAGTAGGACTCTGGGAGTGACTTTTCGAGGAGGTGGTTAATTTAGTGCCAGCCTCTGGAAGCCCGATCCAGTTCAGGACAGCAGGCAGGCTCCTGCGGCTTGAAGGCCAGTCGAGGCCTTCCAGCAATGAACGTTTGGCGGGATTACTGTCAGAAGTGGCAGCTGTAGAAGAAAGTAGGGTTCAAGAGAGGGTGCTTCAAAATGGAGATGTCTTCTGAAGACTTTTGAAAAAGCTTGAAGCTGCAAAGAGGCCACAGCTGTCAGGCTGTCAATGCGGAGTGAGAACCCCTGCAAAGGAATGTCAGTGGCCTCTGCCAATCACAATTGCGATGATGGGGGCGGGGGGTGGTTAAATTGTAGGCCCCCCAACAGGTCTGCCGCTGGAAGTTGCCTCCATCCCTCAATAAGTGTTGCCATAATGGGCAGCACAGTGGCATAGCAGTTAGCAGGGTCACCTCACAGCTCCAGGGACCCAGGTTCGATTCCGGACTTGGGTGACAGTCTGTGTGGAGTCTGCACCTTCTCCCCGCATCTCCGTGGGTTTCCTCCCAAGTCCCAAAGATGTGCGGGTTAGGTGAATTGGCCACGCTAAATTGTCCCTTCGTGTCCCAAGATATATATAGGTTTCGGAGGATTAGCGGATTAGAAATGCGTGGGTTTATGGGGTTAGGGCTTGTACGAGAGTTAGTGCAGACATGATGGGCCGAATGGCTTACTTCTGTACTGTAAGGATTCTGTGATTCTAATGGTGTTAAGAGGCTCCTCAGTCTGCCTGATTGGCTACCCGCCACTTGCAGTATCATCACCACCCACCCACTCCCCAATCCAGCCTGTTCAAAAACAGCCTGGCAAATGGTGGCACACGAGCCAGCAGAGGGAAATTACAGGCTTCCCTGCTCACCACTACGGCCCTTCAACAATTCCATCCCACGTTGCAGCAATGACCATTGGCAGGCCATTAGGAATCCCCACATTTTGATTTTACACGTACCACGTAGCAATGAAAGGGCACTACAAGGCAACTGGCATCAAATGAGGTTAATCTCTCCCAGGATATAAAGTTGATCTTTGTCAAACAGTAGATTGATGACAGCTTGCTTAAGTCCACAAAAATGTACACAGTTAATTCAGTAGTCAAGTAATTGGATTGCATTTTTTAGAACTTCAACTGTATTGGCAAGGAGTTTTTTATTAGTCGTATACAGTGTGTGAAATCCTGCTGCTGAGGTCTAAAGTCAATACATGGTATGAAGATATATTTAAAGCCTTTCTCCTTTGTAGTTACATCTCAGCTAGACACAGTTGTGCTCAATCAACTTTGGATTTTGTCGGTCCGTAGAACATGCACTTTCCAATCATATCAATAATCAGCTTTGTCTACCTAGTGCAATCGTATATTTAACAGTCTCCAGAAGACATTCCAGGCAAGGATCAACCCAAAGGAGTAGAAAAATAAAACATGTCATGGCAGCCATGTCTGTAGATTTAATTACTTCAGCTGACATGATGGTTTGATTTTCCATGAGTAATTACGCAGTATTCTTTATAAAATCATTAGCAGTCTCAATCGACACAATAAACATACATAAGACAAATAAGAGTGAATGCGTTTAGACATCAGATGTCTTAAGATTTATATTTTAACCACCCTAGGATATAACATGATACTTTTTCTTAACGGCTTGGTAATTAGAAGCAGCCTAAACCGATATATTCCCTGTTATCAACACCTTGCTGCTCCGTTCAACAAAGAGGAACCTGCAACAAGAATTGAACCCAACTACCATTCAAGCCATCGCAATTTTGCCTGCCATACTCATATTTGTATGAATCCTGAGTCCTGTATTTCAACTGATGTCCCGAAAAAGAAGCATTTATCAATGGTTAGAAATAGACTAAGTCTATTTCCATCAATGTCTGGGCTTTGGATCTCCCTTCATGATCCCATTATCCTGTTATTTAACCCTAATGGTTGGTCAGTAGAGTTTCTCCAGTTCAATCAGCTGTTCCGTTTCCTATATGTGCGCACCCATGATTTTATTACTCTTCACAGCTTTAGGTGATAGCATGCGTCACAAATATTTTGACAACTGGGAAAAAAATAGAGGTAGGGGGGGGAGGGGGAGGAAATTGCACTTTGATCTGTGTGGAGTCCAAAAATACTATTATTAATTGATTTATTAGAGTCACAAGTAGGCTTACATTAACAGTGCAATTAAGTTACAATCCCCTCGTTGCCACACTCCGGCACCTGTTTGGGTACACTGAGGGAGAATTTAGCAGGATCAATGTACCTAACCAGCCTGTATTTCAGACTGTGGGAGAACCCACTAATTCCCCCCTAACCTGGGACACTAAGGGGCAATTTAGCTTGGCCAATCAACATAATCTATGTATTGTTGGAGTGTGGTAGAAAACTGAAGCACCCGGAGGAAACTTACAGACACAGGAAGAACATGCAGACTCCGCACAGACAGTGACTCAAGCCAGTGCTAACCACTGTGCCACCCTGTGAGAGAGAGATATGGTACAAGATAGAGTGTGTGAGCTTATATATATATGTGTGTAAGTGAGAGAGAGAGTGTGTGTGTGTGAGAGAGAGAGGTGAGAGTATGTGTGTGAGAAAAAGAGAGGTGAGAGTGTGTGTGTGAGAGGTGAGTGTGTGTATATGTGTACATGTGTGAGAGAGTGTGTGTGAGAGAGAGGTGAGCGTGTGTGTGTAATGTGTGAGAGAGTGTGTGTGTATAGCTTTATGAGTGTCCAGTTCACGAGTTGCAGTTCTAATACTAAACACATTTGTGAGCAATAGAAGCAGCATTACTCCTCCCATGAAAATGACAAAAAGGCAAGACTTAAGTATTTTGTTGAATAAGAACATTTTAATTATAATAAATGTACACAAATAAGATATAGAAACTACTTCTAGCAATTTATTTTTGTACATTTGTACCTATTGCGTGAAAGCAATCAATGTTTTGTGGGTTTAACTCTTCAACATAATAAGAATGTTTCTTAAGATTTCCATCAGTACACTTGGGAAGTCAAAAGGGTTGTGTGGCCAGAAAAGTTTGGGAAACTTTGGTCCAGAACATTCTGACAGGTAAGTGTTAAAGATTTTCACATCTTCAAATGCCATTATTAGATGCTATATTGTAATATAGATGTGTTTTTAATAGTTACTGATCCATAAGGCCTGCAAAGATAACCAGTACACTGATGTGTACTTCAGTAATTTTCCCAATGGAGGAAGTGCCATAATGTATTTAAAACTGTAGAAAAATGTGTTGGCAAATTCTCCTGTCATATTTTGGACTGAGATTTAAATGTTCAGACATATTTTACTTTGAAAAGACTTGCCCTGATGGTGAAAGTTTTTTTAAAAACTGTACCTACTCCATTCTATTGATAGGCTTTCTGCTTTGAAACAGAAATGTAACACCATCTGGTCTTTTAGTTTCAGGGGATCTAATGCTAAAAGCTAATGTTTTGTTGGTTGTTGCCATTATGAATGCTTAGCAGAGTTCCAAAAGCTGCCTGAGTACTCAGCTCTGTTGACGCAGCTGCTCAGTGAAGTGAGGAGACAATTGTCAGAGCTTGTCATAACATAATCTGATTTTGATGCAGGGTGGGATTTTCCAACCTCGCTCGCCCCGAAAACGAAAAATTCCATCCAAGGTCAATGGACCTTCCCATGCTCTGCTCCTCGCCCGCTCCGATTCCTGTGGCAGGCGGGTCGGTAAAACTCCAACTGTAGTTTCTGAGTATGTGATTGTTTGTTTCCACAACTTAATGGCCTCTTAAGGGGTTCTTTGTCTTTTTAAGGGCCTGCAGTTTTCTTTCGGTATCAATGGCAGAGGGCTGAACAAGAGTTTTATTAGACTGTTACAGGTTTAATTTGTTTTAACCTGCACCTATTGCTATTGCACAGCTCCTAAGGAGGGTACATAGTGGATACTGGGTGAGTGGGTGTGGATGATACATGGGGGGCATGGATAGTGTGAGGTGGCATCCAGGGCCATGGGTTGGCATAGGGATATGGGTGGGCATGGTGTGGCATGGGGATGAGGGGGCATGGGGTGGCATGGGTATTATGAAGGGGCATCAGGCACATGGGAATGTGACTGGGCATGGAGAGAACATGGAGTGTATGAGGAGGAATGGAAGAGCAGAGGGAGATTGAGATGGGTGTGGTTTAGGGGCTATAAGAATTATGTTGGGAGTTGACCTGCTGTTCCTTGGAACCTAAGTGGGGCTTCTAACCAGCCCGTCTCAGCACCCACACGAAAACAGAAAATGCTAGAAAATTTCAGCAGGTCTGACAGCATCTGTGGAGAGAGAATAGAGCCAACATTTTAAGTCAGGATGACCCTTCGTCAGAGCAGGTGGGAGAAAACAACAGTACTTCTTTAGGATAGGCATTCCTAGCAGTGAGTCGAACACGAGGATAAAAGCAAAATACTGCGGATGCTGGAATCTGAAACAAAAACAGAAAATTCTGGAAAATCTCTGCAGGTCTGACAGCACCTGTGGAGAGAGAATAGAGCCAACGTTTCGAATCTAGATGAACCTAGACAACTCGGAGCACACTGTTTTTCAGCTGGCTAACTGCACACCATCCCTGCATGAAGAAATGAAAATCCCCGGCAAAGTCCAACACGAGTCGGGTGTGCAGTTTGGAAGTGGATTTTCCAGCCGTGCTCGCCCCAAAACCGGAAAATCCCACCCAAGATCAACGGACCTTTCCATGGTCCGTCCCTCGCCCACTACGATACCCATGGTGGGCGGAATGGGAAAATTCGCCCCAGTATATCTGACAAAGGGTCAAATTCATGGGGGACTTTGTTGATTCCCGTTACGAATAGACATGCTTTACCGAAACTGAAAGTCCACTTTCGTATTGGAAGCCTTTAAACGGCCAATGTTCAGATCTCTGAGTCAGAAGATTATTCAATACCACATTTATAAATGAGGTTCCTCCTAGATTGGTTTCAAGTCCTTGGTCCATCATCATCTTTCTCAGCTTCTGATGATGCTATCCGGAGAATCATCCACAAGTTTACAAATCAAGAAGAGAGTTGTTACATTATAAATCAATCTGAACACATTTTTTAAAAGTTTATTTATTAGTCACAAGTGAGGCTTACATTAACACTGCAGTGAAGTTACTGTGAAACTCCCCTAGTCACCGGCGCCCGTTCGGGTCAATGCACCCGAACCAGCACCTCTTTCGGACTGTGGGAGGAAACCGGAGCACCCTTATCAAGTAGATAAGGTTGTTAAGAAGGCATATGGTGTCTTGGCGTTTATTGGTAGGGGGATTGAATTTAGGAGTCGTAGCGTTATGTTGCTACTGTACACAACTCTGGTGCGGCCGCACTTGGAGTACTGTGTGCAGTTCTGGTCCCCACATTACAGGAAGGATGTGGAGGCTTTGGAGAAGGTGCAGAGGAGGTTTACCAGGATGTTGCCTGGTATGGAGGGGAGATCCTATGAGGAGAGGCTGAGTGAGTTGGGATTGTTTTCGCTGGAAAGGCGGCGGCTAAGAGGGGATCTTATTGAAACATATAAGATGATTAGAGGATTAGATAGGGTGGATAGTGATAGCCTTTTTCCTCTGATGGAGAAATCCAGCACGAGGGGGCATGGCTTTAAATTGAGGGGGGGTAGTTACAGGACCGATGTCAGGGGTAGGTTCTTTACCCAGAGAGTGGTGAGGGATTGGAATGCCCTACCAGCATCAGTTGTAAATGCGCCTAGTTTGGGGGCGTTTAAGAGAGCCGTAGATAGATTCATGGACGATAAGAAATTGGTTTAGGTTGGAGGGTCACTTTTTTTTTTTTTTTTTTGTTTGTAACTGGTCGGTGCAACATCGTGGGCCGAAGGGCCTGTTCTGCGCTGTAATGTTCTATGTTCTATATGTTCACCCGGAGGAAACCCACACAGACACAGGAGAACGTGCAAACTCCACACAGACAGTGACCCAAGTCGGGAATTGAACTTGGGTGAGGCAACAGTGCTAACCACTGTGCCGCCCATATTTTATCTTGACTTATATTTGCACTTGTAGCAAACATTGGCCTGAGTCATCCAAGGGGCAACAGTCATCATGGTATTGCCACTGCATCCAGAAATGTGACCGAGCCCAAGCTGATGCTGCTCTGCATTTCTACTGGGTAGGTGGGTGAAATGGGTAGGGGGTAGATGGATATGGTAGATAGATGGGTAAGTGGGTAAGCTTAGAGGTAGAGGTGAAGTGGGTTGATGGGGAGGTGAGTAGGTACGTGTGGGTGAGGTGGTTAATGAGTAGGGGATTAGGTGGGTCAGGTGGCTACGGGGGTAAGGCAAGGTGGGTAAGCAGGTAAGGTAGGTAGCTGAGTAAGATGGGTAAGTAGGAAGCAGATAGCGAGCGAGATGGGTAAGTGGGTAGGCGATAGGTGGGCGAGTGGATGGTCGGGGTTGAGGGATAGTCAGGTCAGATTGGGAGGGTAGTCAGGTCAGTTGGTCAGGGAGGGTCAGAAAGACAGCTGAGTGGCTGGGTGTGCAATTGGAAGGTCGAGGGGGTAGTCTGGTGGTTGGGGGGATTGTCAATTGGTCATGGAGTGTAGCTGAGGGAGGTTGGGGGTAGTCAGCGGGTCAAAGTGGGGAGTAGTGGGTGAAGATTGGAAGGGCCAGTTGTATAGTTAGCTGGGAGTTAGACTCAGTTTTAACCTGGCTATCATTTCCTGTGTAACGATTCAGGTAAGTACATCGCACCTGTCCAAAGTCTCCGTCAAATGTCACAGTTGGAGATATTCACGCTGGTTCCTGATGGACTCAGCATATCAGAACTTTCGCGGGGTCCCAACGCACATCTCCAACGAACATTCAATCTCCCATGATCTGGAGGCCGGAAGATTTAGTCCGTTATTATTGATTCACATATGACATGTTGTAGGATATTCCTGCAGCAGAGACAATCACTTATAGACCTTAACTGTTCACTGCGTAATTAAATTCGCTTGAAATAATGCAAATATTAACATAATTGTGAATGCATGTAGTTAATTAGATGTGATCTATTTGCATAGGAAATTGGCACTGCACCAAAATGGAACGAGATTTCAATATAGAATCATTGCATTAACTTGCTACAAAATAAAACCAATGAGGAAATTTGTCATTGTATCATCATTGTGATGCTCTTAGACTCAACTCTAACACTGACCTCACAAAGTAATGAGTATTAAAGTGTAATCTTATATGTTACTGCTAGTCATGCAGAACAGAAGAAAAAGCATTAAACTACATATGTAGAAAGAAAGGTTTACATTTTTGTCACATTATTCACGACCATCAGGCTTTCCAAACACTTTATAGCCAGCGAAGCACTTTTGAAACATAGTCCCTGTTGTAATGCAGGAAATGTGACAGCGCACAGCAAGATCCCACAAACAACAGTGTGATAATGTTCAGAAAATTAGTTATTTTATATTGATTGGGGGATTATTTTGGCCAGGACACTGGAGATAATTCCCCCGTTCTTCTTTGAAAAAAGTGCAAGCAATCTTTGACAGCCACCTGAGCAGGCAGATAAGGCCTTGGCTTAATGTCTCATCCAAAAAGCATCTTTTGGTGCCTGTTCAACAGGAACGAGTGTTAAAATCAAGATAAGATTAAGATAAATCATTTAATTGAATTAAATGTCTTTAGAGTCTGGTTGGCTAGACAAAGTCTAGACCACATCCCAGGTTAACTCCAGACTGCAAGACATCGAAGCCTCACAACATGCCGGCTAAATTGAGGCATAAGTAATCAGGATAATCGTATCCAAGCGCAACTAAAGCAAGAGGTAAGCAAGGTCTGCCAAGCTTTTAGGATTTTGGAAATCGACAACAGGAGATAAACTAGGAGAGCTTATAGAAGAAATAGAGCCTGCAGCAATTAATTGGTGCCACAAAGTCTGCTTTCAAAGGAAGCAGTAACCATGGTGACGCAGTGTTCAGCAGCATGAGCACAACTGAGATGGACACCTAAACGATTTGCCCCTTAGGATATTAACACATACTGCTGGGTTTGGGGGTGGGAGGATGCGGGGCAGGGACAGGACACACGTGCTAAAGAAACTTCAAGGGGACTAAATAGGCGTCTTGATCCCAGTTAGCCTGTTTTAGCACAAGGTAAAGAAGTTGAAGCCTGAAAAAGGAACAGTCACCCAGGGGCTGGTTAAAGGGCCGATTTTCATTAGAATACCTGCTAGCACTCATTAAAAGGGGCTGCATGGCAGTTAGGTAGCTAGCATTTGAGGTAATGGCCTCTCTTAACAGTAACCAACTATTTGGTAGAGCCATTAGAAATATTAGCATACAAAGAGATCAAGGCGTGCAGATCCACAGTTCCCTCAAGGTGACAATTCAGGTGGACAGGGTGGTCAAAAAGGCGTATGGCATGCTGGCCTTCAATCGGTCGGGGCATTGAGTATAGGAATTGGAAAATCATGTTGCAGTTGTATAAGTCTTTGGTTCGGCCGCATTTGGAGTAGCGTGTACAATACTGGTCGTCACACTACCAGAAGGATGTTGATGCATTGGAAAGGGTGCAGAAGAGATTTACCAGGATGTTGCCTAGTTTGGAGGATATGGACTATGAAGAAACCTGGATTGTTTTCATTGGAGCATCGGAGGATGAGAGGGGACCTGATAGAGGTTTACAAGATTATGACAGGCTTGGATAGAGTGATAGTCAGAGTCTTTTTCCAGGGTCGAAGCGTCAATTACTCAGGGGCATAGGTTGGAAGTGAGAGGGGGAAAGTTTAAAAGAGATGTGAGGGGCAAGTTTTTTTACACAGAGGATGGAACGCGCTGTCAGAGGAGGTGGTGGAAGCAGATTCTATAGCAACTTTCAAGAGGCATCTGGGTAGATACCGGAATAGGCAGGGAATAGAGGGATATAGACCACATAGAGACAGGAAAATATTAGAGAGGCATCTGTGTCGGCATAGACTTGGAGGGCCTGTTCCTGTGCTGTACTGTTCTTTGTTCTAAAGGGGAAACCCTGTCTGCCCACTCACTTGGCTGTACAGGATCCCATGTCACAACCTGATCTGGAGAGCAGGGGAGTTATCTCCACTGTCCCAACAAATGTTATACCACGTCATTTAAAGAAACAGATTATCCGGTCATTTATCTCATTGCTGGAAAGGGGTTTTGCAATGTCCACTCCTTTTGCACTCATACAATAAGAAGGGATAAGGGAGGAAAGAGTCATAGAGCTTCACCACAATCAAAATACAAGGTCAGGTTTTACGTGAATCAAGAGTCCAATGGAGCATTTCTTCAGAGCGTAAGGTATTTGACTGTTACAGGGTGATCTCTTTCCAGAAGCGAAGACTTCCATGAGGGGAGAGGGCACGTAGAGTTGAGTTAGTCTTGAAGGCACCAGTTGCAATGTTCCAATCGTTCACAGAGTAGCTGAGGGCCAGGTACCTGGACAAAGCTCCTTCTGCTGCTACCTGTTCAATGGTAGACAGACCATGGTCTGGAGTCTCTTTACGGGTCAAAAAGTGATGGAAGATAATATCCAACAGCTTATTAATTAAATTAAAATCAGACAACTCAAGTCCCAGTGTGGTTTCTGGTTGACTAATGGGGCTCCTGGTTGAAACTCATTGCATTTGGGAGCAGGCAATGATCAGGCCATTGGATACTCAGAGTCATAGAAATCCTACAGTACAGAAAGAGGCCATTCGGCCCATCGAGTCTGCACCGACCACAATCCCACCCAGACCCTACCCCCGTATCCCGACAGATTTACCCACTAATCCCTCTAACCTACGCACCTCAGGACAATTTTTTTTTTTAGCATGGCCAATCAACCTAACCCGCACATCTTTGGACTGTGGGAGGAAACCGGAGCACCCGGAGAAAACCCACGCAGACACGGGGAGAATGTGCAAACTCCACACAGACAGTGACCCAAGCCGGGAATCGAACCAAGGTCCCTGGAGCTGTGAAGCAGCAGTGCTAACCACTGTGCTACCGTGCCGTACAAAGAGCTGCCTTTGTCCTGGGCAACACAACACCTCTGGTGGCTAGAATTCTCCTTTCGAAATGCAAAGAAGCTTTGCGCAGCCCAGGAAGGGGCATTAGCGCTTTAAAAAATATAATGAGATTCTGCTGAAGGTTTGTCTGAAGGTTAGAAATTCCTCTGGTATGAGGCATAATTAGTCAGGGTAAAGCCTTATCCATTTTAAAAATAAAAATGATAATTTTATAGAGTAGCCCAGTTGACGTAGATATGCCTTTCTATTTTCCTTCCTGTCTAAACTGGGATAGTAACCAGCAATTAGGATCAAAATGATGTGATGAAAACCAGACTTTCAAACAGGTGTGCTTCATTAGCGCAGCATCCATTTAGCACGTTTCCATCCTTTGACTAAAATAACATCCCAACCACCAATTGGTGTGCCAATCGAGTGAGTTGCTTCATCCAAGATGGTGTTGAGTTTGTTGAGTGTAGTTTGTTACAACCAGTCCCCGTGTAAGTTTCCCCAATTTCTTATGATTCCGGATGAGGTTCCCCCAAAATATTGTGCTCCTGGCTGAGGGGCGGATGAACTGATTCCCCTTCATTATTCAGCTCCCCCCCCCCCCCCCCCCCCCCCGGCTGGTCACCACAAGGTTAATTTAAAAAGGATCCCTTCCCTTATCCCAGTCCAAATGTACTTATGTTTTGAAAGGAGCCAATTTAACCAGGCTTCTTTTGAATTAAAGAGAGTTTGAGTTTATTTTCCACTAAAATGCCTGCGTGGGTTTCCTCCGGATGCTCTGGTTTCCTCCCACACTCCAAAGATGTGCGGGTTAGGTGGATTGGCCATGCTAAATTGCCTCTTAGTGTCCCGGGATGTGTAGGTTAGAGGGATTAGTGGGGTAAATGTGTGGGGTTGCGGGGATAGGGCCTGGGGTGGGATTCTGGTCGGTGCAGACTCGATGGGCCAAATGGCCTCCTTCTGCACTGTAGGGATTCTATGAAAATGCGCAAATAATAAAAAGCAACATACACGCACACAGATTAGAAATGAGGAGTAAGTCCAAAAATAAGTTTAAAAAGTTATGCTGATCAGCCTTTGGCTTGTCTATGAGGAGTAGATGGTGAAACGTTGCAGCCATTTAGTTAGGTGATTCCGATAGCGCTGACTTAGGCAGTTGTTTTGGAGATTCTTAATTCTGCAGATTGGCTGAAAGGAGTTGTCCTGTTTACTTTTTCTTTTCAACTGTGGTTTTGCTGACTTGTAACAGCAATCAGAGAGAGAGAGTTTACCTGCCAGTGCAGGGGCTGCTTAGAATGTTCTTCAGCTGTGATCTTCACAGCACACTCCAGCACATTAGTACTATAACATTGGAATAGCACACAGAGTCCAGGCTTGCAGTTGATTTTTAATCCCTTTTCTTGTGTATTCCTGGAAGGGGAAAAACACAAGCATGACTGGGATATAACTTACAGGAGATGGTTCCTGCCGGGAAGGTAATCAGCTTCCATTAACTCCAAAGGAGATTACAGTTCCATTAGCATTGCATCTCTTTCTTTGAAATGTCTTTGTGTGAAAAACAGTGTGACATTCCGTTGACTCAGTACAATCCACATAGGAATTCCAGCAAATGGTTACTTCACACTCAGCCAGTTTTTCCTTGCATGTCCTTTTCAAAAATCACATGTTGTATTTAAAAGTTCAATATATCTGTACATAATTTGGGACTGTGATCCATTGTTATGACAAGTTGGAGCTGCGTTTGTCGAGCTCAGTGAAGAGTGTTCCATCACACTCCTGACTTGTGCCTTGTAGATGGCGGATAAGCTTTGAGGTGTTAGGAGGTGAGTTCTCAGCTGCTGACCTGCTCTTATAGCCGCAGTTCTTATATGGCTTGTCCGGTTAGTTTCTGGTCAATGGTGACCCAGGAGGTTGGTGATGGAGGCTTCAGCAATGGTAATGATATTGAATATCAAGAGTTGATGATTAGATTGTCTCTTGTTGGAGTTGATCACTGCCAGGCACTTGTTTGGCATGAATGTTACTTGCCATTTATCAGCTCTCCTCAGAATGTTGTCAAGGTCTTGCAGGTATAGACTGCTTCATTATCTGCGGAGTTGTGTATGGAACTGAACACGGTGCAGTCATCAGTGAACAAACCCACTTCTAAAGTTAGAATTGAAGGCTTCATTTATGTCTTAAAGACACTCAATGACCTGGCCTCCACAGCCTTCTGCAGCAGAGAGTTCCACAGATTCACCATTCTCTGGCTGAAGAAATTCCTCCTCATCTCTGTTTTAAAGGATCGTCCCTTTAGCCAGAGGTTGCGTCCTCCGGTTCTAGTTTTTCCTACTGGTGGAAACATCCTCTTCACCAAAGTCTTAACTCATTTTTCTTCACTGTGTGAGGACGGCATGTTGCACTGCAAATTCCATTTCAGATAGCCATACATGCATGCAGCTGAAAAGGAACATTGCTCATGTGCTGTGTTCCCTGCAAGGCATATTCTGCAATTGCTGTGTAGCCACACACTCACACAGCTTAGAGGAAATGTTGTGCCCTCCTTAGGAGCCTCATGGGTGTACCTACACCATACAAAATACAGCAGTTCAATGAGGCAGCTCACCACCACCTTCTCAAGGGCAATTAGAGGTGGGCAATAAATCCTGGTATGCCCACGATAAAATAATCATATGAATGAATTAAAAGCAAACTTAACAGCAATGATAATGGAACCACAGTTCTTCACATAACTGATGTGCGAAAGCTATCAGTACTGTATTGCTGGCTGCAGTAAAATTGGTGCGCAAAGTGGAGATTAAAGCCCTCTCTATTCTACAACAAAATCTCTGCAAACCAATCTTATTAGAACATCCTTCTACTGCGCCACTTAAATTTCCTGTTTTCTACCCAAGCCACGTCCTCCTGGGAGGATTGATAATTTAGGTCGAATTAACATTATTTGTGCTGGTAATTTAAATACATCAGGAACTTGGTTCAAACTGCTGCGTTTCAGTTCAGATACCACTCTTGTGTAACTAACAGATAAAGTTGTTTTTCACTCCATCAGACAGGGTTGGATTTAACTTCAAGCTCCAGAGGTGGTGAAATAGTCCACCCTGAAGTCCCTTCGACAACTTCTAAATCTCTGCGGTTTTAAAGAAGACTGGCCACAGCTCTGGGCCGCTATTGTG
Source organism: Mustelus asterias (assembly GCF_964213995.1). Classification (NCBI taxonomy): domain Eukaryota; kingdom Metazoa; phylum Chordata; class Chondrichthyes; order Carcharhiniformes; family Triakidae; genus Mustelus; species Mustelus asterias. The sequence goes on along the minus strand of NC_135801.1, from coordinate 21,275,125 downwards.
GAAGGGGAGCATGATTTTAGTGTGGCCTGCCAGGTAGGCGATGGGGTGTGGTCATCAAAAGATGCCTGAGATCACTGGCTCCCCGGCCTGCCACCAAGAGGCTGCCCCCAGGCAGCTGCCATGTTCCCAAGGCTGCCGGAGGCCTGCGGACCAACTGATAAATCCCAGGCAGCCTTTGATAATTGACAATCCTTTGACCCACCTCAATTTAAAGTTTTTTTAAAAGTTTATTTATTAGTGTCACAAGTCGGCTTACATTAACACTGCAATTAAGTTACTGTGAAAATTCCCTAGTCGTCACACTCCGGCACCTGTTCGGGGACACTGAGGGAGAATTTAGCATGGCCAATGCACCTAACCAGCACTTCTTTTGGATTGTGGGAGGAAACCGGAGCACCCAGGGAAAATCCACGCAGACATGGGGAGAATATGCAGACTCCGCACAGATAGTGATCCAAGCCGGGAATTGAATCCAGGTCCCCCATTGTGAGGCAGCAATGCTAACCATTGTGCCATCGTGTCACCCCACAGGTGGATAGCAATCCTGCCTCCACTTCCTGCCTCTGGGAAAATGGCCCAGGGCAGGATATTGCTGGCAAGCCAACATAGTGGCCGGTGAACCAAAGTTGCACACGTACCTGCCTCTATTCCTGCCCAGACCAGCTGGTGACAATCCTGTCCATAGTAACTTACCCAACAAATTATATCATCTTAGCCTCCATGGACTATCCCTCAACCACAAACAACAGATGCACTGTTAAATCCTATGATATAAACAGTGGAACGTAGGAGGATGAGGGGTGACCTTATAGAGATTTATAAAATCATGAGGGGCATAGATAAGGTGAATAGCCAAGGTCTTTTCCCCAGGGTAAGGGAGTCCAAAACTAGTGGACATAGGTTTAAAGTGAGAGGGGAAAGATTTAAAAGGGACCTGAGGGGCAACATTTTCACACAGAGGATGGTGTACGATATGGAATGAGCTGCCAGAGGAGGTGGTATAGGTGGGTACAATTGCAACAGTTAAACATTTGGACAGGTACATGGACGGGAAAGGTTTAGAGGGATATGGGCCAAATACAGGCAAGTGGGACTAGTTCAGTTTAGGAAACCTGGTTGGCATGGACAGGTTGGGCCGAAAGGCCTGTTTCCATGCTGTATATCTCTATGCCTCTATGACTCTAAGAGTAGAATTCAATTTAATTGACATAGAAGTGCTAATCCAGGTGCAGACTGCTGGAACCAAAGCAGCATACATGTTTCTTTATGGTGACACAAGGAGGCAGTGTTGCAAGTATATGTGTTAGCAAATAGTGGCCAGTGATGATTTAACTAAGGAACTGATTATAACTAAAGTACTAAGGGATACATGGTCATATGTGTGTATATGGAGTTAGGTCATAGATGAGCCATGATTTCACTGAACAGCAGAACAGGCTCAAGCACTAACGGCCTACACCTGTTCCTACGTTCCTGTGAACAAAGTTGAAGGAAGCATAATGAAGAACAACTTACTCAGTCGAAGTGATAGCCATAAACTCAAAAACAGTACTGCGCTTGACTTTAATTCAACTGTCAACCTCAATAATGTCTTCAAATCAACATCCTAACTACACAGCCAACAACCATTATAGAACAAAATCATTTCAAAAGGAAAAATACAAAGAAAAAAATGCTACTCATGTAAATAACAATTTTAGAAAAACGTTTATATTTATAAGGGACATTGATGATGAAAGCAATCAATCAGTGTGCATTGGAATAATTTAATGTTTAATAGACAGACTTGCCTTCGAACAGAAATGAATACAATATGCTGTAACCTTTCCCGGTATCTCTATATTACTGGTGAGGCAATTCATTTTATAAAATGCTGTGTTTTTTTTTTTGAGTGACAATTAAGAGTGAAATTGAGAGATTCATCAAAAAGCAACACACTGGCATTTCCTTCAAGAAATCTCACAACACCAGGTTAAAGTCCAACAGGTTTATTTGGTAGCAAAAGCCACTAGCTTTCGGAGCGCTCACTGCTCCTTCGTCAGGTGAGTGGGAGTTCTGTTCACAAACAGGGCATATAAAGACACAAACTCAATTTACAAAATAATGGTTGGAATGCGAGTCTTTACAGGTAATCAAGTCTTAAAAGTACAGACAATGTGAGTGGAGAGAGGGATAACCTGTGCTTAACCCTCTCTCCACTCACATTGTCTGTACCTTTAAGACTTGATTACCTGTAAAGATTCGCATTCCAACCATTATTTTGTAAATTGAGTTTGTGTCTTTATATGCCCTGTTTGTGAACTGAAATCCCACTCACCTGACGAAGGAGCAGTGAGCGCTCCGAAAGCTAGTGGCTTTTGCTACCAAATAAACCCGTTGGACGTTAACCTGGTGTTGTGAGACTTCTTACTGTGTTTACCCCAGTCCAACGCTGGCATCTGCACATCATTTCCTTAAAGGAAGTGACCTCTGCTCTCTACAATGGCAAATCTAATGAAAAAGGACCTTGCGTGACGCCCCTATTTTTGTTAGAACTTTCTATGTGTAACTGGACACAGTGTTCTTGTCTTGTGTGATACAGGGTCATCAAAGGCAAGTGAGAAGGAAAATGGGGGAAGGAAAATGTTGGGCAGGATTTTTCCGGCCGTGCTCGCCCCAAAACCTGAAAATCCCGCCCAAGGTCAACGGACCTTTCCATAGCCTACCCACCATTCGCCCACTAGTATTCCCATGGCGGGCAGGACAGGAAAATTCCCCCTGTTGTGTATTTGAAGTGGCTTATTGTGATTCACATCAGTAGCATTGAAGCTGAATGGGGTACTTTGAGATAATGCCTGCATGTTGTCGGCGGAAGTGACATCACCAATCATTCTCATGGGTAACTGCGCAGCGTAAATTTACAGCCTGTACTGAACACATTGCCTTAATAAAGCTCCTCAGTTTGTTGGAGCTCCATGGCCTCCTCGTATCAATCCTGCAAGCACAACAGAAGGTACAACAGGGAGTTTGAAACTGAATTGATCCAATGAACAAGAGCTAGGAGCAGAAGGAAGGAAAAGGTAAAAATAAATTAGGGAAGGCTCTTTTTCCAACAACTTATCTTACATATACAACAGTTCTTCTTTGAAACTGTAATTAATTGTTTTGCCAGCAGGGGAGCAACAACAAAGCATCCTGAACATTAACCAGAGGCTGTCTACACCTTTTTATTTATTCACTTGTGGGACATGGGCTTCGTTGGCTGGCCAGCATTTATTGCCCGTCTCTAGCTGCCCTTGAGAAGGTGGTGGTGAGCTACAACAGAGTGGCTTGCTAAGCCATTTCAGGGGGCAGTTGAGAGTCAACCACATTGCTGTGGCCTGGAGTCACATGTAGGCCAGACCGGGTAAGGATGGCAGATTTCCTTCGCTAAAGGGCATTAGTGAACCAGATGGGTTTTGTAAAATTTGGCAATGGTTTCATAGTTATCAGTACATTCTTAATTCCAGATTTTTTTTATTGAATTGAAATTGCACCATCTGTCGTGGCGGCATTTGAACCTGGGTCCCCAGAACATTAGCTGAGTCCCTGGATTAATCGTCTAGCGATAATACCACTCGGCCATTGCCTCCCCTTCTGGATTTGGGGAGAAAGAATGGCTGATGATAAACCCAATTGCGCTGAATT